>NC_080570.1:36751543-37058515 GCF_030247185.1 Malaya genurostris | reverse complement strand
TTCCATTTTCACTTCATATGCGTATATAAGGCAGACATAAAACTCTATAGCCCTTATCCTATTTACAAGCACATATTGTATGCTTTACAAGACTTGTTCGCGACAAAATCTGGACACCTCATAATATGTATATCTCTGGAAATATTTCACAGACTGCTAAACAAATGTCTGTTCATTGTGTAAAATCAATTTTTGATGATACTACAAGCTGTCAGATCAAAGATGGCGTCGAAAGAAAATAAGTGCGAAAAGCAATTGTTTGCAGTCACTACGGAAATCCGAATCTGTTAGTAAAAAACTCGAAAAAAAACTTAGTTTTCCATCAAGCACTGTCCGTAACGTTCTTAAATCTTTCGATACACGTTTGGCAGCAACCAGAAAGACTAGGAGCGGATCTCAGGAACCAACAGAAGGACGCGAAGGTGAAGCAAATATTGCAAATGAGACCAGATCTTTCGGTACGGTACTGTGGCTGGAAAAACAAAATTATCTCTAACTTTCGTGCATACTTCCAAACTCCGAACCATAATGGTTAACAGAATTTGACGGCTAAAACCCGGACTCACAAGTTGTATCGCGAATATTTAGCAAAGTTTTCCTGACGATGAAACTTATGCGTGAAACTTACTTCCCGGAATATCTTTTAATACAGCCTTGCAACGGAACGACGTAGAGGAGCATTTCAGGACGAAGAAAAGGCCAAATTACCTCAACAAATTTTTGGTTTGGCAGGCAATATACAGCTGTGGTCGAGCAAGCCAAAGCTTCGTCACTACCGGAAAAGTAAAATACCATGAAGAATGGCTAAAGAAGCGATTGTTACCATTTCTACACAACCACGACGTTCCTTCGCTATTCTGATCTGATTTGGCATCTTGTCACTACGCCAAAGATGTTTTGGAATAGTATGAAACGAATCGAGTCCCTGTTGTACCAGAAGATACGAATCCACCAAACTGACCGGAGTTGCAACCTATCGAACGGTATTGGGCAATAAGTGAAGATATAACTCTCTCATTATAAACAACAAACTACAACTATAGGAAAATTTCGAAAATCTTGGACAAAACCTGCGGAATCGGTTGCAGAGAAGTCTGCATAGACCCTAATGGCTAGAATAAACTCAAAAGTTCGCAGTTTCGTCATGCAGTCTAATAAGGTAACTGTAATTAGTTTTAAGATGACTAATCATGCACAACTAAATGAAAAAAAAATGCATCTTGAATTGAACTAACAGCAATTTGTTTTATTAAAAATTTATTTTGTCCAGATTTTGTCGTTAACAAGCCTTATGATCTCGGATTGAGACTTATCTAAAGAAACTCCATTTAGCATGTGCTTCTTAAGCTTTTCATCAATCAGTATCCCACGACAAACAGACCGGAAAAAGACTGATGAATGAAATAGCTGCATTGAAAACAGGCGAAAAATTTTGCTTTGAGACGGGACTCGATCACGAAACTTTATTCAACCATTTCACCCAAACATACACTAATTTTAATTTTCGAATTAAAATCATCTACTAATCTAAATTGGGGTAATAAAATATGTTTAGTTAATTGAAACTGATATTTTACCTCGCAACGTCCTTCTAAACTTGAAAACTTTGAAAGTTCATCCGAAAGCCATTCCGCCTAAGGCCGTTTGACCGAAATGGCAATTTCAGAAATTGATTTTTATGTTTGAATTGAAATGTTAAAAAACGTAGGTTCAGCTAATAAAAGATGCTGGAATATTTTGTCTCACAACTTCATTGTAAACTTGATGAACAGTTCCTTCGAAAGCCATGTCGTTGAAGGCCATTTGACCGAAATGGTCATTCCATAAGTACAATTTTATTACTGAATTGGAATGTTTACAAACTGAAGTATAAAGAATAAAATATATCCAAGTAATGAAACCTGATTTTTTGTCGCAACTTTCTTAATTTGAAAAACAGTTTCTCAGAGAGGTCATTTGACCGAAATGGTCGTTTCACCGAGTCATACACTGTTTTTAGTTTTTGAATTTAAATTGTTCACAAACTTAAGTTGTCATATTAAAATATGTTTAGGTTATTAAGCCTTGCAACGTCCTTCTAAACTTGAAAAGCTTGAAAGTTTCTTCGAAAGTCATTTCGCGGAAGGCCATTTGGCCGACATGAATAAATTTTCATCCTTTTTTGAATTGAAATGTTTACAAGCTAAAGTTCAAATCTTAGAAGATATTCAAGTACTGAAATCTTAAATCTTGCCTCGCAGCGTCCTGAAAACTAGTTCTTCCGAAAGTCATTTCGCTGAAGGCCGGAAGTGAAAAGTCTTTGAAATATATTTTTACTGTCGAATTGAAATGAGTTTAAACTTAAGTTCAAGTCATGCAACACACTCACACACTCAAGTTGGAGTAATGGAAAATGTTTAGATAATTTAAGCTGATATTTTGCTTAGAAACGCTCTTCTAAACTTGAAAACCTGTTTCTCCGAAAGTCATTTTACTGAAGGCTATTTGGCCGAAATGGACATTCCATGAATTTGTTGTCATTTTTTAATTGAAATTTTTACAAACTTAAGTTCAAGTCTTAGAAGATATTCAAGTAACGTAAACTGATAATTTACCTCGCTACTTTTTTCTCAACTTGAAAACCAGTTCCTTAAAGAGTCAGCTCGTTTCTGAGAAAGTAAATTCACTAAAGGTCATTTGACCGAAATGGTCATTTCACCGAATCTTACACTAGTTTTTGAATTAAAATTGTTCACATATTCAACATAGAATAATTTAAGCTAACATTTTGCCTAAAAGCCTTCTTCCAAATTTGAAAATCAGTTCCTTCGAAAGTCGTTTCACTGAAGGCCATTTGACCGAAATAGGCATTCCATAAATTTATTTTCATTTTTCATTACTTAAGTTCAAATCTTAGAAGATATTCAAGTAATGAATGCTGATATTTTGAATCGCTACTTTCGTCTTGAAGACATTTTCTCAGAAAGTCAATCGACTAAAGATCAATTGGCCGAAGCAATCATTTGGCCGAAGTGGTCATTTCACCGAATCACACACTATTTTCAATTTTTGAATTTCAATTGTTTACAATCTCAATAAACGGAAACGAAATACGTTTGGAATAACGAAATACGTTTGCGTAATAAAAGTTGATATTTTCCTCGCAGCGTTCTTCTAAACTTGAAAATCAGTTTCTCTGAAAGTCTTTTCGCTGAAGGCCAATTGAATTGAATTGAAATGTTTACAAACATATGTTCTTAGTCATAGAAGATATTCAAGGAATTGAATTCAAGGATATTTGGCCTCGTTCCTTTATTTTCAACTTGGAAAACAGTTCCTCAGAAGGTCATCTGGCCGAAGCGGTCATTTCATCGAATAATACGCTATTTTTAGTTCTTTATTTTAAATTGTTTACAAACTCAAGCTGGAATAACGAAATTTGTTTGCGTACTTAAAGGTAAATAAAGCAGATATTTTGCCTAGAAGCGTTCTTCTAAACTTGACAGCCAGTTCCTCCGAAAGTCATTTCGCTGAAGGCCATTTGGCCGAAATAGTCATGCCATGAATTTATTTTAATTTTTGAATTGAAATGTTTACAAACATATGTTCTTAGTCTTCGATGATATTCAAGGAATGGAAGCGGATATTTGGCCTCGTTACTTTATTCTCAACTTGGAAAACAGTTCCTCAGATTTCATCGAATAATACGCTATTTTTAGCTTTTTATTTTAAAATGTTCACAAACCCAAGCTGGAATAATGAAATATGTTTAGGTAATGAATTTATTTTCATTTTTGAATTGAAATGTTTACAAACTTAAGTTCTTAGTCTTAGAAGATATTCAAGTAATGAAAGTTGACATTTTGTCTCGCTTCTTTTTTCTTGAAGACATTTTCTCGGAAAGTCAATCGACTAAAGGTCATTTGGCCGAAGCGGGCATTTGGCCGAAGTAGTCATTTTACCGAATCACACACTATTTTTAGTTTTTGAATTTAAATTGTTTACAAACTCAAGCTGGAATAACGAAATACGTTTACGTAATCAAAGTTGATATTTCCCTCACAGCGTTCTTTTGAACTTGAACATCAGTTTCTTTGAAAGCCTTTCCGCTGAAGGCCATTTGGCCGAAATGGTCATTCCATGAATTTATTTTCATTTTTGAACTGGAAGGTTTACAAACTTAAATTCTTAGTCTTAGAAGATATTCGAGTAATGAAAGCTGATATTTGGCCTCGTTACTTTTTTCTCAACTTCAAGTTTCTTAGAAAAGGCCGAAGAGGCCGTTTCACCGAATCATACGCTATTTTAGCTCTTTATTTTAAATTGTTTACAAACTCAAGCTGGAATAACGAGATTTGTTTGTGTACTTAAAGGTGATATTTTACCTCGGAGCGTTCTTCTAAACTTGAAAACCAGTTCCTCCGAGTCATTTCGCCGAAGGCCATTTGGCCGAAATGGTCAACTCAGCAATTAGTCTTTATATTTGAATTGATATGTTTGTGAACTTAAATTCAAATAATAGAAGATATTCAAATAATGAAAGCTGATATTCTACTTCGCTACTTTATTCTCAACTTGAAGACATTTTCTCAGAAAGTCAATCCACTAAAGGTCATTTGGCCAAAGCGGTCATTTCACCGAATAATACATCATTTTTAGTTTTTGAATTAAACTTATTCACAAACTTAAGCTGCCATAATAAAACAAGTTTAGGTAAATAAAGCAGATAGTTTGTCTCGCAACGTTCTTCTACAGTTGAAAATCATGAAAGCTCATCCGAAAGTCTTTTCTCCGAAGGCCATTTGGTCGAAATGGTCATTCCATGAAATTATTTTAATTTTTGAATTGAAATGTTTGTAAGCTTAAGTTTAAGTTCAAGATGATATTCAGATAATGAAATAGAAGATATTTCAAGCAATGAAAGCCAATCCACTAGAGGTCATTTGACCGAAGTGGTCATTTCACCGAATCATACGCTTTTTCTCAGTTTCTGAATTGAAATTGGTTACAAACTTAAGTGCAAGTAAGTCTACTCCCATCCAAAAATTGATCAAACAAATCAACCAACAAACATTGAATCTTCTCTCATCTTGGAGGCTACCTTCTTGGAAGGGCCGTTGTGTTCTTCAAAACATCTCAGTCACCAAAACTGATGGGTGGTCTTGCGGATCCACACGATCACCGACCGGTAGCTATTTTCGTGGAACTGTTTTTCGAGCACGTGTTCCAAGGGTCCTTCAGTGTTTGCAGAGAGCGACAGAAAACGCCGAAAGAAGTATGCAGACAAAAAGTGGACTGAACCCGTGCGAAGGCGTCCAATTCGAGGACATCATCTCGCTCAAAAACGTTCAACTTTGATATGTATTTGCTATACGAATACGAGCTGCCGAAGCAAGCAAATGATGGTGGTTTTGTTAAATTTAGAATTAATACCGAACACGAAGCCATAAGGCTATAAAAGTCATGCTAGAGAAAATAAATTACGACCCATCAGGGCAGGAAACCTGTCAAGATGAACCGCTGATAACCGTCCGGGAAGTTCAACGTGTGGAACTGATGAGCCTAAAGTGATCCTACAAGAGAGTAACAAAAATAAAAAACGGCAAATATTCGGCATTGTTTGTGGCGAGTGACGGATCAGTTGAAATTAGATCTTAGCCACTTAGCGACCGACGACCGGCGCATGACTGGCGCTTTTCGGTGAGAAATCGTAGATTTGCTGTTTTCATGGTAGTAAACTTCAGATTCGACGACGACGACGACGACGACGACGACGCCAATCAAGATCTCAGATCTAACCTTCAAAGCAATCAAAGTCTAGATCCTAGCAGCTGGGAGTCGGTACCACTGTCACCATACCAGTTAAAAGTACCGAGCGTCAAGAATGAAGTCACGGCCTCCTCCCCCCTCCCACAACTGGATGTTCATTAACCGTGCCTTCCATCGACACGAAAAAAGGGAAAGTGAGGAGGCCAATTTGAGCGCTGGTGCGTTCGCGCGGATGGTCGGGCTTCACTTTCATTTTTTTATTGTTCCGCGCACCACACCGAGGCACTCTATTATTTGCGGTTCTCAGAGCTCCCCCACAAAGCCATCACCCTCACGAGAGGCTCACCAGGTATTGTTTGGAGGAGCCGATAAATTACGTGAATGGGAAAATTGGCGAAAGAAGAGCGTTCTCTGGCGTAACCAACAAGTCGGTGATGTCTGTCTGTCTGTCGGTCCGCCCAACTTCCTCCGAACCACCTCCTCAATCTTGGATCACATCCCTGTCCCCCTCTCTTTCTCTTAGGTTTAGCAACCCAAGCGCAACCCCATCGGTTGGTCCGACGGAATGTTTTTTTTTTTTTCAAAGTTTGACAAAGTCAACTCACCAACGCCGGCTCGATGCCGCGGACGAGCGAAACTAAATAATATTATCTACACAACAGCAAAACAAAACAAAAAACAAAAAAAAACAGAAAAGTGCGCTCAATGTCAATTAGGGATGGTCGTTAGCGAGAACTCGCCCCAAGGTTGGGTTACCGAGAATGATGAAAGGGTGTCATGTAATCGTGAGCAATTTGGCTTTTTTGTTCCCTTCCATTTCGCAAACCACATCGACGCCGGTAGTTTTCTTTTCATTTTTTTTTGCTCACTCGCCTCTCCGGATTAAGGTTGTGATCAGTTTGGAGGTTTTCTACTATTTTTTTGCTTCTACGAGTTATATGAGGTTCCCTAGTTTGGATGGTTAGCCACGTGAAACGAATTGTTGGGGTTCGTTAGCCCATATCACCCCGGAAACGGGGTGGATGCGTGAACTGCGTTACAAAACGTTACATTTGCCAAACCACCTGATGATTCACCCGATGTTTAATGACGTCTCTGGCCGTCGCCGGTACGGCCGGAAACAGTAATCAGCAGTAGATTGGAAAATAAGCCACTAAGAGGTTGCTTGACCACGGGCTACAGGCTTCTGTGTTTTTTTTTTGTTTTCGCCAACCACAAAATTAAGGAAGGATGACTATCAAATTTTGATCTGCTGGAAAATAATGATCAATCTTCCGGGCATCCTCGTGGGCTTGGCTGAAGAAAAATTCAGGCGTGGGGGGGGGGGGGGGGGATTTTTGCAGTTACGATGACATTTTGTTTCGTGTTGCAAAGCATCATCACACGCTCGATGGGAAAATGTTTCGAAAATTTGCTAAACAAGTAGGTAGCAGTAAAATTCAACTTGCAAAAATTGCACAATTTGAATATCTCATAATCTGATAGTAAAAAAAAATGAGGAGGTTTTATGCCTACTAAACAATGCAACTAAGAATTTCAGTTTTCCTACCTTCATACAAAAAAATGGTGAGCCATTCAGACAATATTTTTTCTATCTTGAAATGAAAGTACTTTTGCAAAAAGCCGTTTTTTTTAAACATGCGGAAGTCGTTTCATCGACAACCATTTCGAATCAAAAAAAATTCGATTGAATCCATTTCGCCGAATACCGTTTTGTCGATAGCAATTTGCTCAAAGGCTGAGTTTCGAGGGCCAATACTTCGCCAATTGTGGCGAAAGTCGTTTCTACAGAGGCCGTTCTGGTGAAAGCCATTTCGTAGAAAGTCATTTATTTCAAAGCCATTTCACCGAAAGTTGTTTCGTAAAAAGCACTTTTGCAAAACGTAGATTTGATAATCACCAAAACACGTTTTGTCAAAAACCGCTCCGAAGTCGTTCCTTTGAATGCCATTACGTAAGAACAATTCATTTTGATGGAATCCTATTTCGTCGAATGCCGTTTTACCCTTTTTTGTCGATAGTTTCGCGAAAAATCATTTCGCCAAAAAACAATTCAACGGAAATCGTTCTGATGAATGCCATTTCGTGGAAAGTCTTGTATGCGAAAGCCATTTAACCGAATATTGTTTCCGCCGACAGTCGTTTCATCGAACGCATTAGAAAAAAAAACAGTCGTTTCGTCGAAAGCTGGTTCATCTAATGCCATTTCACCGAAAGTTGTTTCGTCGAAAATTGTTTCGTCAAAGCCAACTAGCGCAAAAGCTCGTTTTTTGGTAGCTGCTTCACTCTTTCTGTCGCTTATGCGTGAGCCATTTCACCGAAAGTTGTTTCCGTCGTCTGTTGCTTCATCGAAAGTACTTTGGAAAAAAAATTTTAAAACCATTTCACCAAAGTACGTTCCGTTTTTAAATAATTTTGCCGAAAGTCGTTCATCGATAGCCATTTAAAAAACAGTCGTTTCGTGGAGAACTGGTTCGTCGAATGCCATTTCACCGAAAGTTGTTTCATAGAAAGCCATTTCAGCGAAAGTTATTTCATAGATAAACATTTCACCGAAAATTGTTTCATCAAAGCCAACTAGCGCAAAAGGTCGTTTTTTGGTAAATGCTTCATTTTTTTGGTCGCTTATGCGTAGCCATTTCACCGAAAGTTGTTTCCGCCGACAGCCGCTCCATCGAAAGCACTCCGGGAAAAACATTTTTTTTCAGAACCATTTCACCAAAATACGTTAGTTCGTCGAATGCCATTTCATCGAAAGCTGTTTCGTCGAAAGCCATTTCACCGAAAGTGGTTTCGTCGAAAGCCATTTTGTCGAAAGCTAGTTCGTCGAAAGTTAACTAGTGCAAAATTCGTTTATTTAGAACCATTTCAATTTCTTTTTGTTTTTCGTCGAAAACCGAAAATTGTTTCATCTCAACCGAAAAATTGTTTCAACTCAACCGAAAATTGTTTCATCGAAAGTCATGTCAAAAGAAAAACATTTTGATGGAAACTTATTTCACCACGAAAGAAATATTTCGTCAAAGATCAATTCACCGAACTGAATGAATTTAAATGAAAATATTTTCATTGAAAACAATTTGTCACTGTTATCTGTACCTACATAAACGAATAACAATTATTCCAAGGACATTGAAAAAATTATTCGAGGAAGTACTAGCGGTTGTGTGTACACGAAAAAGAAATTTTTAAACTGGGAAAAATTTAAACTATTTCGGTCTGGTCAGAAAATCAAAATTGACAAACTAGCAACGTCAGAAACCGATACAAAAACAAATAATGCTTTTGCTACTGAAACTGAAAGAGTGATTTAACCGAAGGCCTTTCCTTTAAGAGTTTTTTTTATCGAAAACCGTTCCGCCGGGACTAGTTTCGTCCAAAGTAATTTCACTGTGAGCCTTTTTTAAAGTTATTTGATTAGTGATCATTTAGCTTCGTTTTGTTAAAATTCCGCCGTTTCGTGAAAAGCAACTTCACCGAATGTCGTTTCATCGAAAGCCATTTCATCGAGTCTTTTGCCGAAAATCATTTTATCAAAAGTTGTTTTGTAGAAAAAAAAACATTCCTTCAAAAAAAAATTTCCACTGAATTCAATCAAATTAGTTATTTGTTTGAAATTAATTTGGCCTAAGCGTTGTTTTGAAAAAATCCGTTTTTTTTTCGATAGCCGGTTCGTGAAAAGCTATTTCACCGAATGTCGTTTCGTGAAAAGCCATTTCACCGAATGTCGTTTCATCGAAAGTCATTTCATCTAGTCTTTTTACCGAAAATCATTTTATCAAAAGTTGTTTTGTTAAAAAAACCATTTCTTCAAAAAAAAAATTACACCGAATTCAATCAAATTAAGGTTATTGGTTTGGAAATCGCCTTCTGCATCGTTCTGTTAAAACCCCGTTTTTCGAAAGCCGTGTATCGTGAAAAGCTGTTTCACCGAATGTCGTTTCGTCGAAAGTCATTTCATCAAGTCGAGGTTTTGTAAAAAAAAAACATTTCTTCAAAAACAACTTTTCACCGAATCAATCAAATTAAAGTTGATTAGAATTAATTTGGCCTTAAGCGTTATTTTGAAGAAAATTCCATTTTTTCGAAAGCCGTTTCGTGAAAAGCCATTTCACCGAATGTCGTTTCATCGAAATCCATTTCTTCGAGTCATTTTGTCGAAAATCATTTCATCATAAGCCGTTTGTTTTTTTTTTCAATGTTTTACTGAAAACATCGTTTCAATAAAATGATTTCTTTTAGGATAAAAACTTTTGCTTGTACATTATAAGTTCCAAACGAGTAACAATTGTATCATCGATATTCGTCGAATCGATGAAAATATATTTTTAAATCTCGAAGAAATTCTCGTAAGCGTTCTACGGCATTAGTCTTTCATCATTTTTAACGAAATAAGGACCGATGATTAACCAAAAGAGTGAAGGTAAGCCAAAATTTGATAATCACGTTCTTCATGGTGGTCTCATACGGACGATTATGTGCACCATAAAATTCAAGAAGTGCTCTAAAAACAGTTTCAATCGAACACAGATTTTGAAAATGAACATCCACGATTTGCAGTTAACCTATTCATGATGATTTGCCAAACAATACTGAGTAGAGACGTCACTTTACACTGTTAAAATAAATTTCAGACTATAGAGTGACCTCAATTGAAAAAAAACAAAACCTCCTAAAAACACCCTGAATATAGAGGGAGTCAAATTACAGAAAAAAATTTCGACGGAAGTCGCTTCAATGAATGGAAGCCCGCCAAAGGCCATTTGACTGAAAGTCGTTCTGTCGAAAGCCATTAGGCCGACATTGTGGTTCTATTAATATTTATTTTGATAAAAACCGTTTTACAGAAAACCGTTTTATCGACAGTCGTTTCACCCACAGCCTTTTCGTCGAAAGCCGTTTCGTCGAAAACCATTTCTTCAATAATTATTTCACCGCAGGTCAATTCGTCGAATTTAATATTTTTTTAAGAAAATTTGGTAGATACTACGTGGAATGAGAAGTCCCGGCTCTAACAATGAAAAAGTCGATTTTTTTACCATGAAAACTTTTTTATTCTTCAGTAGAGCGATACACTTGGCATTTTAATGCCCCTTGAATAGGCTCCGTTTCTGCAATAACCTCAGCATTCGACGAAAATTTCTTTCCCTGGAGAAACCGTTTTCAGGCTTGAAAATAGATAATAGTCGCTGGGGGCCAGATCTGGAGAATACGGGGGATGATGGTGGACCAAGTTGTACCGTAAATCATTCAAATTCACCGTTGCTTTTATTCATGAATGCGCTGGTGCATCATTTTCTATAGCTCGATGAAAACTAGACGTCTGACACGATCAGATAGATTGTCATTAAATTTGGTATTAGGCCTTCTAGATGCTTGTTCTCAACAAAAAATACACTCGGTTCGAAACTGTGACTGTGAAACGTCTTTTCTGTGAGGGGCTCGGGACAGATTTCTCTTTATCTCATCAAGACTTTAATAGATTACCTCTAACAGATCAATCGCGAATGTCACCGCAGAGGAAGCGGTGATCACATCTGTCTAGGTTTGTTCGTTTTACTCGGGTACCCGAAACTAGAGTTCTGTTCTCCACAAGACACATATTTGTGTGTAGAATCAATTAAGAAATTCGCAATAACAGTCAGCCTTCAGACACTTTTCAACTGTTAGCCAACAATTGTGTTTCGGAGCAACAATAGATACTTGAGGAATTAAAGGAAGTCAAATACAATATCCGCAGACCCCTTTTCTATAATTAAAATGACCCCTTTTCGTATTCAAGACATAAAACAATGCACATAACTCGGACTTTTCAAAACTGGTAATGAAAGGACATAATCGGTCTCCTGTCGTTAAAAATGAAATGAAAAAAGAAAATGAAAAGGATCTTTTCATAATCGCGGCTTTCGGAAATTCGGAAATTATAGTACTCAACAACACTCTGACGGCGGCAGACGAAGAAAAAACAAAACAATATAATTTCGAAAACACCGTTACACCCCGGGCTCGTTAGTTGATTAATAAATCGCTATTATTCTATCCGCAAAATCAGCATCACCTTTCGACAGGACGGCCGCGGACGGCCGGACGACCAGCGGCTGCTCCAGGCTAGCAATTTGGTCCGGAAACGAGTAATTCGATGCATACGATGCTGCTGGGACAGTCTAATGAAGGCCGGCTGCCGCAGCACTAACCCTCCCTCCCCTTTAGTGAGTAAGTAAATGCAGTGCAGTTTGTGCAATTTCGGCCCAAAATTTACTGCCAAGCGATTTTTCTTTTTCGGTAGGCCCTTCGAAGTTCGGGTTCGAGAAACCGGCCACACAACCAATTGCAAATGGGCAATAAATTTTAATTCGAAATTGCGTTTTTTTTTTTTGTTTTTGTTTGGTCTTCTTCTCTCTTCTGTGGTAAGTAAACGGTTTCTTTTGCAAACGACTGCACAGACTGCAGACAATAAAACAATACATTGCACTTCACGACGACGGCGGTTGGCCGGTCGTTCAAAAAAAATTGCAGTCTCCGAAGAAACAACAACAACAACAAGTCCTAAGGGTACAGAGGAAACTGGTTTTTTTTTCGGTAAGCCCTGTCATGGTTGGGTTGCCAACTCTTGAAAGTTTTTCACTTCTGGCTGACCGGGAAAGTCAGAGAGACGCACCCTGGATGCTTTGTGCGATCTTCGACCAACAAAAAATGCAATTCCAAAACAATTGAGGTCAAAACTGGTGACTTGGAAGAACGTTCGTTGTGAAGGGAAAAATAAGGGATAAAATTTTCGAGACTTCGAGGAGATAGTCTCGTCTAGCCGGTTGTCACCAGGGACAAAACGCCCTACCGTCTGGCTACGTCTGGCATTGAACAAGTTTATCTACTTTCACTCATCATCATCAACAACTGGTCCAGGAGTCGGAGTCGGAAAGCCGACGAACCGAACCGAATCAACCAAGCAGCTAGTGATAAATTTCTGTGCGATGACATCCGAAAGTGACATGAATCTAACAGGCATGCAGCGACACATATTTGCCAACTGAGGAGCGGCGAAAACGCGCTTTCGCGCTTGACATTGAAATGCACCGATGCACGCACGTGACACAACGATCGTACGCGATCGATCTGGAACGGCGTTGCTGTCGCGCGATCGTGGTGCAGCAATTAAACGTCATTACTGTCTTCTACTGCCTAGGGCTTTTTGCAGCCGTTGAGATAGGGAAGAAAAATAAATGTTGTCGTTTTCTAATGGCCGCCGGTGAGGATCTAGAGTGTAAAACACAAAACCAGTCCGCGATCCACCCAGGCCCGACATAATTGCAAAACCGTTTTCGTCAATTCCGAGCACGTCTTTTCAAGACTGAGGAACGCTGACTTAGCCTCCGTCAGTCAGTCAGTCTGCGTTTAATTGAACTAATCAGAATCGATTCAATCGATATGTCGTTGGTTAGCCTTAATTGCACTTGTTGATCAAGTTGATCAAGTCGGGGCAGCTCCGAAAAAGGTTACCATTAGTGCTAAATTTGACAGCCGAAGGATACTGGCGACACCATCCAAATTGGGGGTGAGTCGGTTTTGGTTGCTGCCGTACACCCCTCTGAATCACTTGAGCATCCCTAAAAGCTTTCGCCCGAGGATAAGCTTTCGCGACTTGAAATCGTGTCAGAGACAAACTAGTTCGGTGTTTTTTTTTTTTTTTTTGTTCAATCATTCAAGTGGTTTTGGTGACGTACGCAGGCTGAAACCGAATATGCTTTAAATGCTGATTGGAACTGAAGGATACAAAAAAATGAACATTTTTTGTGGTAGGCATTTGCAGCAACAGGTTTTTGAGTCCGAGTAGAGGAAGACGAAGATGGATTGGATTTAGATTTGGGAATACAAAAAAAAGAAGAAACTATTTCTATTTTATCCTTGCTTTTCGTCCTACCCATGATCCTCGACCATCGGACAAAAAAAACTCAGGCTGACCAAAAAAAAAATCAGGAAAATTAGAACTCCTTCAACTAGAAATCTGCCCAGGGGGACACTCTCAAATACGACACCGAACGGAACAGATTAAATTTCATCATCGCAAAAGGCCTTTTCCCGGCGACGGTTAGAATTACGAAAGAAAAAAAAACTTCAACCCTGATATCGAATTTCTCACTGAACTGGTGCGCACTGAAAGTCACACAATGAACAACAGTCAGCACTTGGATAGTGATTAATTCTCACTGACCCGGTGGCCGTCGCCCGGTTTCAACAGTTGATTGCTGGCTCTCGGCGGTTGCTTGCAACAACCGTCGAACATTGCGCGGTTGCATCCGCGGTAGACGCTTCCCAGCGCCACTCTGGTGGTGCCACTTGGAAACACGGTAGCTCTTGGAGTTGAACAAACAATCGGCCTCGGCCGAATGCTGGTTGGATTCACGTTTCGCAACACGGTCGGTCGGTCGTTCGGTACGCCATCAGCCAGCATACCGCAAGACAACAATGGCCTTAACAGGCAGCAGCACTCAGATAAAACAGAAAATGCGTATCAACGGCGGCGGTTCTCGGGCAGCGCCACCAGCAGCAGCCGCACGCAGACGACGACGGTGTGGGGCATGAATAGCAACATAAATCACAATTTAGACATAACTATTCGGTGAAACAGGCGGTCACAAAGCAGCCGTCCCTATCACACATGTGCAGTCAAAAATTTGTTTGGCCCCGGACGTGTGGTGAGAATGCAAATAACTACTAATATGCGATGGGAACACAAAGAAAGCGTCAACCGGTGGGCGCGTGCTGACGCAAAGCCGAGGGGTGCATTCACTCGGATCAATCACCGAAAACATCCAACTACCGATGATTATCAAAAGTTCAAAAGTTCCTATCTCATGCCGCCCCGTTAGTGTCTTTAAGACGTTAAGACTAATAGCATGTTTGGCCATGGTTCGAAGTTTGCTTGGTACGACCTAACTGACCCTAACAACCCTGCCAGCTTCAACTTCGACGCGGTAGTATCAAAAAGAGAGGGTGTAAATCAGTGCGGTAAAATTTCATTTTCAATCGAATGATATCAGATGAAAATGAAATGAATGGCCACTGACTGTCAGCATATTGATACAAATTCATATGACCTTTTGATGCCATTTTCAAATGAAGCACCCAGCATTCATCGTCATTTGAAGTTTTGCTTGCTCAGTTTCAAATGCCAAATAGTATAGCTCCGTCATTGTACTCGCTCCTGGTAGTGAGCAAGTTCGAATGAATAGAATTTTAAATGAAGTATAAAGTATTAAAAATGAAAACTGGAGGAGGAAACTATTAATTTGAGGTATATACTGTAATTGATATTTCAGCTACCTGGTTTGTCTTTCATCTAATATCTTGCACCAATTTTGGAAAGCGAACAGGACCGGCCGAAGAGCTCTTGACCTTGATCGCAAGGTTTGATTAATAATTTAAGGAATAGATTCGGGAAACTAATTGGGATCGACAGTTGTTGATGGAATTGGGCTTGGCTCTGTTCATCCGCAGTCTCGTTACTCCATCGTAGCTGATGTGTGTAGCGATGAACTGGTCCGGCGGGAAGGGCCAGGTGAATTACTGTCTGATACTGGTAAAGATATCGGGTTCGATTCCTGATGTGATCAAGGATCTTCCCGGGTTGGAAATTTTCTTGATTAACCCTGGATAGTAAATTCGAAATATTTGAATGTTATTTTGTGGTCAGTCGTTCTTTTGAAGAAGAATCAATACCTGCTAGATTAATCAGATCGTTTTCTTTTGTTTACTGGTTAAGATATGTGCAAAAATATTAATTATCATTTAGATAACTCGTTCTGCTCACACCTTTGTAGGGGTATGAGGTGGGACCATCATCATCATCACCAATTCGACTTTTTACATAAACCTCTTTTGAACGCCGCTCTCACACTATTGGAAGAGATATTTTGTTACTTCAAGAGATCAATTTCAAGAGATCACAGCAAAGTCTTGGCATTACATTCCTTTTGTGGAATTTGGCCTTTCTGTTTCAACAGACTTCGCAGCCGATTCTTAGTGTACAGAATTATTGCATGGCTAGTACTATGGATCCTACTGACACTAAGAATCCATCCAGGTCGGGGCTCAAACATACGACAACTGGTTCCAAAATCCAGGTCAAGAGATCAACATACGGTGGTTAAACTGAGCTTTGATTTGATTTGATTTGACGTTGTGTGTGTCAGAGTGTGAAATTTACTGCAGTAGAGAGATCGTCAGTGTGTTTCACATTCGGTTTCAATAGAATTCAATGAAATTTTACTGCACTGCTCTAAATGGCTAACACTGCCGCTTCAAAAAAAATAGAGGTTAACTATATTTTAAACCGTCCTACACCTCAAAGAAGAGGGAAGGTATTATGAAACGCAAATCATCAACGAGAATGCATCTTATTTTAATACCTGTACAAAAAATGGGTAGAACTTAATCGTGAATAAAAATTTGGTTCCAACAATTTCTACTAACATTTTCAGTAGATTGAGAAAATAACAATCAAAAATTAAAATTTAATAGCAAACAACAATAATTTTATGTCTGCTTAGCGGTTTATGTTTGAACCGCGAAGCGAATAGACCTCAGCATTCGATGAGAATTGCTTTCCTTGGAGAAACCTTTTCAGATTTAGAAATAGATAATAGTCGCTGGGGGCCAGTTCTGGAGAATATGGGGGATTGTTGACCAATCCGTATCGTAAATCATTCAATTTCACTACGACAAGTGTTTGCCTTAATCGTCCTAGGATGACGGTTTTGGAGTAGTGAGCACTATTTCTTTCCTATAATAATTAACCGGTGGTTATAAAAAGATAGAAATTTGATACTTTTTCTTAATTATAGTCTGCGCAGTTGACTGAGCGGTATGTTTTAGCCAATGTACCATAAGCACCTCGATTCGGTCGGTTCAGGTGCAGAATTCAGTTCAGAAACCAGTACACAAATTCAATTTTGGTATCTAGTTTTGAGTTCTGTTACAGGTGCTAAATTCAGCTCCCAGTTCCAGAATACAGGTCCAGAATCCAGCAGCAGAATTCAAAGTTAGAAATCAATTCCTAGTCTGAAATTGCGTTTCAAAATTCAGTTCTAGAATTCATTTCAGAATTCAATTCCAGAATTCAGGTCAAGAATTTAGTTCTTCAATCCAGGTTCAGAAGCTTTATCCAACTAGAATCCAGGTTCAGAATTTAGTTTTAGAATTCAGTTTTGGAACTAAGGTTCAAAATTCAGAAGTTTTCAGTACCAGAACCCAGGTCCAGGATTTAGGTCCAGCATTCAGTTCCAGAATTTATTTCCAAGTCCAAAACAATACACAGCACAATACAGAATTTAGTTAGAGTTTAGTTACAAAATTCCGGGCTAGAAATCAATTTTTGGTCCAGAATTCAATTCCAGAAATGAGTAGTAGTAGTAGTAGAATGTAGATCTTAAACCTAGGTTCAGAAACCTTATCCAGAATCCAAGTTTAGAGCTCAATTAGAAAGACCAGAATTTAGTTCCAAAATTCAGTTCTAGAATTCAGGTTTAAAATTTAGTTTTAGAATTCACATTCCAAATTTTGAATCCAGGTCCAGCTACCAGTCCCATAATCCAGAATCAGAATTCATTTCCATACTACAGGTCCAAAATTTAGTTCAGGTAAACTTTATCCAGATTATTCAGGTTCAGCATCCTGTTCTAGAATTTAGATACAAAATTCAGTTTCAGAATTCAGGTTCAGAATTCACTTCCAAGTCCAGAGCTTAGTGCCAACATACAGGTCCAGAATTGAAGCCAAATCCAGATTATGAAATCAATTCCTGGTCCAAAATTCAGTTCCAGAATTTAGTTCCAGAATTCAGCCCAGCTCCAGAATGTAGTTCTTTAATCCAGGTTCAGAAACTTTATCCAGAATTCTAGTTCTAGTTTTAGAATTCAAAATATAGATTTAGAATACAGGTTTAAAATTCAGAATCAAGCTTTCAGTACCAGAATCCAGGTTCAGTATTTAGTTCCAGAATTCAGGTTCAGCATTCACTTCCTTGCTCAGGGGTTAATTTCAGGATACAGGTCCAAAATTTAGTTAAAAAGATCAGTTGCAAAATCCAAGTGAAGAAATAAATTCCTGGTCCAAAATTCAATTTCAGAATTCAGTTCCAGAATCCAGATCCAGAGCTTAGTTCTTCAATCCAGCTTCGAAAACTTTATCTAGAATTCAGTCCTAGAATTCAGGTTTAGTAATTAGTTTTAGAATACAAAATTCAGTATTAGAATTAAGGTTCAAAATTAAGAAGCAAATTTTCAGTACCAGAACCCAGGTGCAAAATTCAGGTTTAGAATTCTCTTCCAGGTTCAGAACTCTGTTCCAGATTACAGGTACAGAATTTAGTTCTTGAACCCAGGTTCAGAAACTTTATTCCGAATCCAACTTTCAGTTCTAGAGTCCAGGATTCAAATTCAATTGCTTATTCATGCTCCAGAATCCAGGTTCCGAATTCAACTCTAAACGAATTCAGTTCCGGAACCTCAGTTCAGAGTTCGCATCCAGAACTCAGTTCAAACATTCAGTTCCAGAAATTATGTGTACACTTCAATTCCTGAAACAAAATTTAGTTCCAGAATTCAGTTTCAAACTCAGTGTCAGATTCCAGAGCCAGAATTCATTTTCAGTATTCAGTTCCAGGATCCAGATGTAGAACTCAATGGCAGATCCAAAATTTAATTTTAGCATCCAAGTTCAAAGTTAAATCCGTAAATCCAGGTTGCAGAAAATTTATCCAGAATTCAGGCCCAGCATTAAATTTTATTCAGACTTCAATTTCAGAATCTTGGTTCAGAATCCAGGAGTGCGCTTTACCGGAAACTATTATCAACATTGCGAATCCTCAAAATGATGTTAATCAATCGGTTCTTTTTAGAACCGAGAAACTTATTGCAAACAATTCAATTCCAGAGTCCAGGCCCAGTGTTAATGTCTAGAATTCAGGCTTCGAATTTAGTTTTAAAATTCTGATTCAGAATTAAGAGTCCAGCTCCAGTACTCAATACTAGAATTCAGGTTCAGAGTTTTGTTTTAGGATTCAGGTTTTGAATTCAAAATCCGGTTCGGTATTCTGTATTAGAATCCAGGTCCAGGATTCAGTTGCAGAATCCAGCTTTAGAATTCAATTCCAGGCCCAAAATTCAGTTTTCGAATCAAATTTCAGAGCTCAGTTCCAGAATCCAGGTTCAGACTGCAGTTTCATAATTCAGTTCCAGAATCCCAGCCCAGCATTCAATTCCAGTTTCAGATTCAGAGTTCAATTGCAGAATGTTGGTCCAGAATCCAGGGATGCGCGTTCGAGAAAAGCTCCATCAACTATTTCAAACTCTCGAAATTATTTTAATAATTCGGTTCTTTTTAGAACTTATTACAAACAACTAAATGCAATTTGTTCTTCCATTAAAATAGGAATCGAGATTTTTTGCTCTAGTTAGAACAAAAGAAAAACCATGATCGAAATTCAACAATTTCTTCTTGTTTGTTAGTCGGAAAAGAACCAGCGGTTTTACACAATTAGTCGCTAGCAGTGAGGCTAGAGTGAGGAGTGACGACATCGTTATCTGTCAGGCGCAGTCCTCCAGTGCACGTAAAATTTTTGCCTAGCCAAGAAACAGAAAACTGTATCGAAAGTGACAGAAAACTGTAGCTTCTCTTCATAGAAGAAAAATGCGCTAAAATCTATTCAAAAGCGATGGTGGCTGGCCTGCTTTGAGCACCGTTCGCCCCGAACCAGTCAATGCTCAACAGTAGAAACTTCGCATTCAAAGCAAATGTTCTCAAGCTCTAGCTTGACATGATAGAAAAATCAACGATTTGTTCTGTTTATTCTAAGATTCGAAATTTGATCTCTACGAATCAGAAATTATTTTTCTTCTGTTCGTCCCGCCTTATAATCGCAAACTTTTAATGACGCCATATTTAAAAAGAACCCCTTTTCATACAAGTAGCGTCAGTATTGATTCAATTCGCACAGTTTGCTGTTCTGAATCAGAAAAAAGTTCGAATTTCAAAAGAAATAAGTTACTTTCTCTAGAAAAAATCAGTTAATGAGGCTAATGATATATTACAGCGTGGCTGGTGACAACATAGTTGCAATCTGAGCTAATTTCTTAGCTCTCCAAATGTGAAACAAAAAGGCGGGTGGGTAATGTCAGAGACATAACTGGATGTCGTGAATATGAAAACAACTGACATGTTCCTTAACACTTCCGAATATCAATTAGTTGATCAATTGTATGAATTATGCAAGCATTCCCTCTTTTCACATTTCTCGCAAAAACAAAGAAGGCTTCACTTGATCTCGATTACTGTGAATTTCAGAATCCAAACTGATTCAATTTTTGTTAGGAGCTTTCTTTTACGTGATTTCGTTTGTAGCTTTATCACTAATGGGCGGTCCTAACGGCTATAAAAAGAGCCGCATACAGAATTTTAATGTCGATTATTTCATTTCGGATTTGCATAATTTATTGAAAAAAACTATCAATATGCGGTAGGGATTCTTTTCTAGCATTCAGAAGGACCAAATTGAGAAACTCACTACGATATTCACCACTTTTCGGAACATTTATCTCGAACGATTTGTTGTACAGAAGCAGTTATTTTGTTCTCTTCCTCAGAACGCGTTCTGATTGGCTAGTGTTGACATGGGTCAAATGAAACAGGTTTTTTAATAGTGTACTATTGAAATTCTTCAATACTTTTGCTATACACGTTTAAGTTGAAAAATTTCGATTTTATTGGTAGTTAGATTATATAAATCCTACCACAGATCACTGAGCTATGAGCTTTCAAAATACGAGAAAGGTAAACGCGCCTTATGAATTATTCTCTTTGATACTCGTTTATACCAAACATTTCAGAAAAGTTTAATTTTGAACTATTTGAGTTTATGTCACCCAACTGAAAATTTTATCATAAAATTGTGATCATATTTCCGATGGCATGTAGCAAAAATTATGTTGATTCGTTAGATACAACAAGAGATATTCACGATCAAAAACTTATCACTCTCTCGTAGGGTAAATTTTGAAAAGGCACCCCATAGTAAAGTAAGTCGTATTCACGACAAAAATCCTTTTCCTCAGGATTAGCGGATGCATTTTCCATGCTAGAAAAATAGTCTCTTCACAATTCACAAGGCAGCCACTATCGGAGGTTGCTTTTTAACCTGCATATTAATGACAAAACTGCAAGTTCGGTTAGGCCATCACTGACCAATGTTTTGAAATGTGATTTTCACCAACTTCAGTGTAGCCGACGTCGATGTGGATGCCGAATTGCTTTTCACGAATGGTGATGTATTTATTGTTGTTTGAATTTGCTTCAGTGGGCAATCAAATCGAGAAGAATTCAGTCTAAAACATGTTACAGCATTAAGCTCGATTGTGTTGGATTTTTACAACTTTACAAATTTTCGAATAGAGTAGAATCGTTCGATTCTAATGGAATCAAAAGATAAAAAAATAATCATTAAACCACCTCTGCTATAAAATTCCACTTTGAAGAAGGTCGGCCCATTGAAAAGCCCCTTGTCCCATTGTTTTGTTTGCATCATAAAGCAAAGCAAGTCATTTCTTCACCAAAGTCTCCGAAACGATTGCCGAAACTATCGAGGCATTATGTTTCCATAACACGATTATCATTCATATGGGCAGAGTGGCCATCATAAGCACAGAAGAAAAGGCGGAAAAGGTGCCACCATGCATACGAAATCGGTCGAGCGGGTCCACCAACCGAACAGGAACTAAAACAACATCCCTCAGACATGAATTTCACATCGGAATTGTGCGTTCCCGATGCGGATTAATTTAATATTAATTTCGACAGATTCGATAAACAGAATGAACACGGAAAATGCATTTTCGATGGCCTCCAATCAATATCTTATCGTTTCACATTGTCGGTTCGGAAATGATTCGGCCCAATAGGTAGGTGTAGGTTGACCAGAACACCAAAATAATTACGAACGAAGCCATATTACAGCTTATTACAGAGCCCAATTTTATTCGCAAAAAAAAAGAAACGAGATCCCATCAATTTTCACACGGGAACTTGAAGAAGGAAAATTACCCTTGCCAGAATTATAACGCAAAAGTACCAACCAAATACTCTGTTCTTTCGGGGTAAACACAGACCCACACACACACGTAAAGCTGATGTGACCCTAACCTTATATCCTACATATAAACACGCGGGATAATCGGCCAAATCTTCATGGCTTCTATAAACCGATTCTATGGTGATGCGACGCGGGAGGCCCTTTGCCGGTCATTCTTAGCGCGAAGAATGGAACGAACAAATCGAAGAAGCGCGATTATCAAGTTTACAGATTGTTATGCTTGTTCTTCGCCTTTTGCGGCCCGGATGCGACTCCTGGCAGGCATTTCGCCCTGGCTCCTGTGTGAGAATCTACTATAAATATCTGTTTGCACACACATTTTTGCTACCACAACTTTTGCTTTGTATAGTTTTACAATCTACCAGTTCCAGCTCTAGGGATGTTGGTTCTGTGTGTCTTAGAATGCTAACGATGTTGGTTGAACAAGCCGAAAAACCAACGCGAAATGAAAAAAAAAACTATGTTTCTTGGAAATGAACGACGACCATTTCGCACTTGCTTTTTGGGCGTAGGGCTGCCTATTCCTCGACCGGAAGCAGTTTACGATCGTTGCTCCAAACCATATCGAAGCAGCTGAGCAGCTCACAGCCACGATCGGTGTCCGGTGCGAAGAGGAAGGGTTGATGGTCGGCGAACAGGCTTGTACCACCCGGTGTTTGGGACACCATCGCGGACACCGCGGACGATGCAGAGGACGACGATGATGAGGACGATGGTGACGACGACGACGGCGGCGGCAGCGGTGGTGGGGCCTGTAGATTTTGGATACTGTTGCTCCGGATGTAATTCACACCAGCACTTTTCCCGTTACCACCACCGAGAACGTTATTATTAAGGCTGTGGCCGCTCTGGGCACTATTTATCACTAGGCCCGGTGCCGTTAGACCATCATCGAATAATAGATTGCTTAATTTGCTGATGTTGTTTGCACTGAACAAGTTGTTTCGTGAGATCACATCAAAATTTACGAACAGATCGGCGGTGCTTCCGCTACCCGGTGGAGATCCGTCGTTCCCAACACAACCACCATTGGTACCACCGAACACACCATCGGAAAACACTGAACCACTGTCAGATCTGCCTCCAGACGCGGAGGTCCGTCCACCCAGATCCAAACCTTCGTTCAATTTTTTCGTCAACTCACTTATCAGCTGCAACTCACTGTTATCACTGACCGCACCGACGGAATTCACGCTACCGGGGCTTCCACTACCACTAATACTGTTTACACTTCCACCCACACCACAGCCGGCCGTCGTCGGAAATTTGAACTCCTTGCCGCCATCCACCGGCGTTAGGAACAATTCTCGATTCACACTGCTCAGGATATCCTCGGAGCAAAAGTTTAGCCCACTCAGCAGATCGCATCCCGAATCTCCGGAATCGCTGAAGCTTCCCTTTCTGCTAGATCCAGACCCGAAGTCCGGTTGTTTATGCTGTTGCTGATGCTGCTGCTTTTGATGATCCAGAGAATGCGGTGAACTACGCCACTCACTTCGGAACGAATTACTTCGGTTACTACCGATCACACCGACATCTTTGGCGCGGTTTAGTTCGATCTCCGCACTATTGTCCGAACAGGACCGTCTCAATGGGAACGCCCATATTTTACCCAACGGATCACACAACCGACACGAGCACGACAGGCTATTTATTCCCGAATCGCTAGAGTCACTGTTGTTACTACTAAAATGTTGCAGCTGTTGTGGTTGGGATGGTTGCTGCAAAGGTGCCGAAAGCTGATGCATCAATGGGACACCGGAGAAATCGAAAGTACCTCCGGCATTTGCAATCAGAGCAATTTCATGTAGGAAGTCACGCGTTGTATCGTCGAGGATTAAGGCATTCGACGAAGGCATCGGATTGGTCGAATGAACGGATGTTGCGGTTCCAGTCGTGGTTGCGATCGAGGTCTGCGTCGTTACCGTCGAGTTCTGAACATTCGGTTTGCGATCCTTCTTTCTTCGTTTGCGCGGTTTTATGATTCGCGGTAGACACGTTTCCGACGCAGCAGACGATGTTGACATACTGGCACTGCCACCAGTGACACCGGAACCGAAATCGTCGTTGTTAATCAATGAATGGGCATCGTTAGAATTCGCTACCGTGTAGTGGGAAGAAGACACATTTTGTGTTAGCTTGACAAGTGGCAGATGATCGTCACGAGTCGCATTCGGATTCGGGGGTACTTTGATGGGTTTGTTGGAAGTCGATTTCCCCGGTCGGTAGCGATTGTTGCTCAGAATTAATGGGGCACCGTGGGCATGAAGAGCCAGCCTTGACATGGCAGATTCATCGAAGTCCGTTTTGCTTGATTGATAGTGATTTGTCGGTACATTTTGGTTGATTTGTTGAAATTTTCGAGGTCTTCGTGAAGCAGTCGAAATCAACGGAACTCCAGTCCACCCGCTGGCATTATTGTAGCAACCTACCATGAAACCATTAGGTGGCCCATGGTTCTGAGGCTGCTGAGGTTGCTGTACAATGTGCTGTTGATGCTGCTGTTGTTGCTGATGAAGAATCTGATGCGAATAATATCCATTTGGTGGCAGATTTTGATTGGCCTGTTGGTTTAGCAATTGCTGCTGATGCTGTTGAACCGAATGCGGAGGCGCAATATAACGATTAATGTACCGATCCATGCATGATGATGGGATTGCGCTGTTCATCCTTAACCGGCCACATTTGTATGGAATATTTTTTGAGCTACACTTCCACGAGCACTCGAACCAAAGTCCTTTCTGTCCAACAGTTCTAAGCGGCATGTAATTCCATTACAGACACATACTTTATCAATGGCCTCTTGTTAAAGCTAGTTTGTCATTTAACACTATCGCAATTCCACAATTGTAAACCGCAATGTGCAACGTGAGCTCGGAACGAGATCAAAACCACGGCGCTCTTACCGCAACGAAAACCGGCGAGCAACTAGCAGTAGGTTTGCCCGAGCTGGCTCACGATTCCGGCAGCAACGTGGTAACTCACCACTTCGGGTTTATTCGAAGCACCCAGCGTGGAGATACACTCAGAGAGTGAGCAGACATTGACGAAACATTGCGAAACAGGCGCTCCGACCGTCGATAGAAAATGTAAACAAACTTCGAAAGGAGTTTCCGCGCATTGGCCGATGGGCAACAGGCAAGCAAATATTTGAACTTTTTCTTTCATCGTGGGCTTTTCGGGTCCCCCGTCGGCGTCGGATCAACAGCAGCGTGGTGCAAATGCCAGGTAACTCAATCACTGGTACCCCGCCACTCACTCGACGGCGGTGCTCTGCCCGAAGAAAGCGTAAAGCAGCGTGGAAAATAACGAATAAAAACGATCGGCCAACAAAATTGATTACGTAAGTTGTTGTTGTACAAGCCGTATGCCGTTTTGGTAGCAAGGGAAAAAGCGGATAGAGCCAGCAGCCTGCTCTTCTCTACTACTACACGCGGATCGTGGTTTTATTTTTCTTCATCTCTTTTCATCGTGATCGATTTGATGGACATTCGCCTTTTTTCACTTTCGAAAGTGGCTGCACCTACGTAGCAAATTGAGCCGGCACGGCCGTCTAGGATTCTTCATCCACTTGTTGAGTTTGTAGGGGACGTTTTTTTGTATTGCAGCGGGTCGTGAGAGTTTAGTTAACAAGTGCCCCACCGAGAGCACGCTGCAGACGGGTCGGGAAGAATCCGAATCGATGATTGCTTTCCCTTTCGATCTTGTAATCGAGATCTCATTCTAATTTAATTTAGTTTTCGTTTCTAAATTTCCGGTTACGTAAGTAATCAATAGTATTATTATCGACCCTACAATCGGTTCAAAATCGTGATTATACACAGGAACATTTCTTGCTTTCTGATAAATATTTGCCTTAGTCTATCAAGAAACACTTGAAAAATCTATCATATCTTTTTTAACTTAATTCTATCTGCTGTCATTGAACTGAAAATCATATCGATTTTCAACCTACTTTTTGTATTAGGATCCTTAATAACATCACTGTTCATTGCAAACCTAACCGTTTTGAATTTTGTTTAAGTTTCGTCTTATACTCATCAGTGCATAATAGTTCAAATTGAACTGCTTAATGCAAAACTCGGCTGTTTAATTTGAACCACCAAGAAGAACACAAAAAGCAGAAACTCTACGTCTGCATAGTGGTTCAAATTCAACTGTCGAGTTTTGCAACAGTAGCTCATTTCAAACTGTTATGCACTGATGAGTCCAAGACGAAACGTAAACAACATTCAAACTGTTGAGTAGTTTTTACTCACGTACCAGAACCTGAATTCTGGACAAGGAACTGGAACTGAATTAGAGAATTAAATTCCGAGTCTGTGACTGGTTAGTTGCAAAATTCTGGTTAGGGATCCAGATCAAAAAATCAGTTCATGTATTTTGTTCAATATGATCATTGAACGTAAGTACAAAATATGTGACACAACTCAATTTGAAAAAAAAGAGTAAGTTTCCATCCATCTGCTCATTTTCGAGTTAAGAAACAAGGCTGTCGAAATTTGAGTGATTTCTACTTAAAATAGAAATTTGAGTGATTTCTACTTAAAAAACTTATTTTTTTCCAAATTTGAATTTATCTATAAATTTCCATGCAAAAAAATAAAAACTCGCTTTGCCATTCATATTTAAATACATGAAATTCACAATTCGAGCCATGAAGCGATTCAAAATTGTTCAGTTTTGGTACCCCTAAAAACCTATTTGGAGTACAAATTTAACGATTTTAATGATCGGTACAAATTTAACGGTATAATCGAAGCCAAAAATTTTCTCAAGAAATATCTTCTGAAATCATCAATAATTGAGCTTTAAAGCAGGATCTAGAATCTGAAATGGGAAACGATGTATTCTTGAATACTAATCGAACCGCACAACACGGTTAAGTTATAATTTTCACTCAGAAGTTGGAAAACTCAACGTTTACTCTAATGCAAGACTAAATGTGAGAACATTCACAGCTTGGGCAAACTGCACTTCAAATGTTGTAAGATTTTACTATGCATTTGGCGAAAAATATTAATTAGAAAGCATTTCTTTCACGAGATTTTATGCGAGATTTGTTAAACATTTTGTTTTCTTGTGTGTGTGTGTGTGTGTGTGTGTGTGTGTGTGTGTGTGTGTGTGTGCGAAAGAATAAGGAAAAACTCATTTATTTTTACAACTCACACGAAATCTTTCTATAAAAACGTTTATCAGGCACAATTTATATACGAATCGATAGAAAAAAACAATTATCTACAATCGTATGTTCTTGGAATTTCCGTTTTCTTCCCCGTTCTTTCGAAATTTTGGGTAAAGTGCGTGAAACCCCGGGATTGGCAGCGAGCTTCACCTTACCACGGCGCAGCGCTACCTTAAGTTGAAGTTCTAAATCAGGATTCTGGATACGAATTCCGAACCTAAATTAAGGAACTAAATTCAGTTCCAAAATGTAGTCATGAAACCAGTTCCAGAATCTAGAATCAGGATTCAGTTCCAGAGTCTTAGTTTTTACTTTTGAACCTGTATTCGGTAACTTGAGTAATTTCTACTTAGAATAGAAAAAACTTTTTTTTTTAATTGAATTTAACTCAAAATTTTCCCAAAAAAAAAATTGGTTTTTTAATAATATTCAAATACATGAAAATCACAAACTTAATTATTATTTTCCAATAGGAAGCGATTCAAAAATGTTCAACTTTGGTTCCCCTATAAAACCTGTTTGGAGTGAAGTTGACATAATCGAAACCTTGGGAAATTTCTTTTGATATCGTCAATGATTGGTTGACAATAGTTTTAACCTAGGATCTAGAATCTGCCATGGGAAATGATATATTGTTGAATTTTCAAGTTCGATATGGAAATATTCCAATAAAAAGTTGGTTGAGAAAATTTTGGTTGGCGGTTCAATGCATAGGATGCTGGTCTTACAAGCCAGTTGTCGTATGTTCGAGCCCCGACCTGGAAGGATTCTTAGTGTCAGTAGGATCCATAGTACTAGCCATGCAATGATTCTGTACACTAAGAATCGGCTGCGAAGTCTGTTGAAACAGAAAGGCCAAATTCCACCAAAGGGAATGTAACGCCAAGACTTTGCTTTTTGAGGAAATACTCCAATAAAGGTTGAGTAATAATTTCCACTCAGAAGTTTGAATATATATATATATATATATATATATATATATATATATATATATATATATATATATATATATATATATATATATATATATATATATATATATATATATATATATATATATATATATATATATATATATATATATATATATATATATATATATATATATATATATATATATATATATATATATATATATATATATATATATATATATATATATATATATATATATATATATATATATATGTGAGATTAAAACGAAACGAAGATTCGAACTTAATTTAAGAAACTAAATTCAGTTCCAGAATGTAGTAATGAAACCAGTTTCGGAATCTACATTAAGGATCCAGTTCAAGAGTCTTAGTTTTAACTTTTGAACCTGTATTCTGTGTCAAAATTCTAAACTTTGAGTTAAGTTCAGAATACAGATGGACCAGAGTCCAATATCTGACTTCAGTGGACCAGAATCTAGGTTCTGAACCGTCGTCCGTGAACGATAAACGTAATGAAACGTGATGAGTTTTCCTCATTGTTTCCAAAAGTTTGAGAAAATTAAATTGTTGAGTTGATGGTTATCTCACATTGTTGAAAATTTAATCATAAATTGCTGATCATATTTATGATGACATGGGGAAAGAATTATGTTGTTGTTTTTAGTACAACTCGAGATATTCACGATTAAGTTCTATCCATTCTTCCACAGGGCGAATTTTGAAAAGACGCTCCATAGCAAAGAAAGACGTATTCACATCAAAACAAAGAGCGGCTGCTTTCAGAGTAAAAATTTAAGAGCACATTTCGACAGTTTTGAACACACATTTTTCAATAACAGTTGATCATTCAACACGTGAATGGTAAGCCTTCAAATTAGACCCTTTTTTTCTCGGTTAAGCGAATTTCGAGCCAGTTTGTGACTAATCGTGTGTAGTGATAGGATGTCAAATGAAACCATAAAACAGTACCAGAGCAGTACTTATGTAAGGCAGTAAAAGTTTAAAATGACATGTAATTTTACTCATTGGTGGCGGTAAACAGAATCTGACTCATTTTTTCCCATCTCTAGATTTCCGACCGATTTTCTTTTGTGGCTTCTGCAACGTACATTCTAAATTCATCTGCTGTTTCGACATATATTTATCGGTCTTGATATACCTATTTTCGCCCAAAACAGCAAACCTTGGCAAGGCGAATTATGATTGGAACAACTTCCTAACGTTTGTTCTCCTCACTGTATTTTGTGTTTCACTACGGTTTGGTACTACCCAAACCTTGAATATCGGTTTTACATTTGAAATCATTTTCAGTACGAATGCTATGTTCTCAATTAGTCTATTTTTTATCCCGTAAGATTCTACACTATCATAACAGTTTACAGTATCAATTCTTAGGTAATACATACAATTTTTTCGAGACTGTCGAAAACTTTCCATACCATCTAGTGGGACACAAAAATCCAGTACGTACCTGTAACGAAAAAAAACAAAAGAAAACGTTAGAAACCAAAATTAACAATCCTGTTCGCGCTGGTCAGCCGACACAGCGATAGTAATAAATAATTCAATCAATTTCTCGACTGCGAAAAGCAAACAAAATCGAACCGTCGATTGGTAACACTTTCAAAACGGTAGCAATCGCACGGCACTTTCTGTCGCAACATTAGCTAGCTTTTGTGCATCGTCAAAATAGTAAGTGCCCAGTCAGTTCATTGAGCAGCTATTGCTTATTCATAGTAGCTCAATAACACGATCAGTGGATCACCGTTGCCGCGAGAAATCCTATCATTTCTTCCGCTGTGAAGCGTTTAGTATCTCACCTGGTATCCCATCAGCAAACCAGACCATAAGGCTAAAGAAATTAAATCAATAAAGGCCAATTCGTTCCGAGTCTTTTTTTTATCGTTTCTATCTCCCCAGTCGGGTTCCGTCACAGAAGAGCCAACAGCACCGAGAGTTCCGGGATCTAGTTGAATTATCGATCAGATTTGTCAAATCAAGTTCGCGGCTCGATACAGCCCTTGATTGGACCTCGACCCTCCGGGGACTATTTTCCGATCTGATACTTCGTGCCGCAATTGTCATTGCGGACTCGGCTCGATAGCTGCCGGCAAAGGCACTAATGATCTGGCAGGTCAATGATGTTATTATTGCCATTATATTATTGTATTTTCTAACGCCGCCGGATGGAACAGACTAACGGTGGGCTGCAGAAAATGAAATGGAGATGGAGTCGTTTGGATCCCTTCGAAGGAAAAAAAAAGTATACGCCACTTATTACTCCACAATATTCAGTCAGCGGTCCACTGATCTAACTATGATTGATAATGAAAATAAATACCAAGTACTGTCTGTAATCATAAACAGTAGATTTGATTGTTTTCTATGTCAATTGGATCCGTTTTACGGTTCATCTAATTTTCAAATAAATATTTACCTCAAAGTTTTGTATGATAACTCATTCAAAGTTTTTAATTACCGATTCATTCTAATTTCCAAAAAAAATCATAAACTACTGTTATCGTACAAAATTATTTTTATTTTGAAATTGAATTGATACAATGATAAATGTATCGGAAACATATTCAAGAATTTAAAAACCAAATCAAACGATTTTTCGACAAATTTTCTTGATGCCTTTAGATCCGAGGATCAGGTTTTAGTTTGATTTCACGCTTCCGAATGAGTTTAAATATCCATTTCAGCTTATGTTGTTATTTCGGTTTTTGATTTCGTTACTGTAATTCACTTTATTATGGATTTTGTTTCTATTTTAGTCAAGACTTTGCTTTAGATTTTATTCGATTATTTCATTTCTATTTTTGTTACCCTGTCGTTTTTTTTTTCAATTTTTCTTACAATGTCGGTTTTGTCTCTGTTTCAGGTTTCGCTGTTTGGTTGGTTTGGTTGTATTTGTCGTTTTTGTCGATGAACAGTGCTATTGTTACTTTTACTGTCCCCGTTCTTGTCCTAATACTAGACCTAATCTCTATCCCAATACTTAATCCTGTTATTTTAATTGTTGCTGTTATTGCTATTTATTATTCGTTATTCTTCATTTTCCATTTTGTTGTTTGTTCTGCGACTTTCACTTTCGCAACAAACAGAGTGATGTGTGTTTAAAATTTATACCGTCATGTAGAGCGAATATTCAAAAGAAAACAAAGAATTCCTATAAACTTGCCTCAAAACGTTTTATAAATTGGAAAGATTACGAATCCCTTAGTAGTATTTATAAAAACATTATTATTATTATTATTATTATTGTTGTTGTTATAATTATTATTATATCGTTTATTTATATCCGGTTTTAACCTAGTTACGGTCGTTTGCCGGGTAGATAATAAAAAAATGTTTTATATGAGAAAGGCATCAATTATTCACTAGGTGAAATAAAACATGTGTTGTAAATTGAAACTTGTTTAATTATTTGTATATCTAATTTATTATTTGTTATTTATTTTTTATTTATTATTTTTTATTCATTATTTATTATTTATGTATATCCCCTTCTCCTCTCGTCATCATTCTTCTACCATCTTTTAGAACACTAATTAGAGCTATATGTCGATTCTAACCATATGAACGATGAGGATGTTTTATGCCTGCTGGAGTGAGAGATCGTGAAATTTCAGCTCTATCGGGCAAATATCAGGTGTACAACTTTGCTTCCGCCGTTTTCCGATAGGTGGCTGTACCGGCTGAGGCTGGTCAAAATACATAGATGATAATGCCTTCAAAGTGAGTGTGTACAGTGCCTAACGAATTGTCATCGCCGTTTCAGTGACAGTTGTTCTTGTTTTCGTATTATTCACGCTCGAAAATATCTGTTTATGTGCCCAATTCTCGCCATTTGCGGGAAGTTTTACTTTTCTGTTACAATTCGAAAAAAAATGCAGCTGAAGCGCATCGAATGCTCTCAGAAACTTACGGTGATGCTGTTCTGAGTAGACGAACGTCTCGAGAGTGGTTTCAACGTTTTAAAAATGGTGATTTCGATATCGAAGACAAACATGGTGGTGGAAGAGAAAAACCCTTTAAAGATGCATTGCTTGATGAAGATTCGTGCCGAATCGTTGGGAGTGAGTCAGCAAGCCATTTCAAAACGTCTCAAGGCCCTGGGCATGATTCAAAAAGAAGGAAATTGGGTGCCATACGAGTTGAAACCGAGGGACATCGAGCGCCGTCTATTTGTATGTGAGCAACTGCAACAAAGACAAAATCGTAAGGGGTTTTTACATCGAATCGTAACCGGTGATGAAAAGTGGGCTCGATACGATAATCCTAAACGCAGAAAATCATGGGGAAAGCCCGAGCATGTTACTTTTGTCGAAGGCAAAACTGAATATTCACGGCGCCAAGGTTATGATTTGTATTTGGTGCGATCAGCTCGGTGTAATTTACTCTTAAAACCGGGTGAAACCGTCACAGGAGATCGCTACCGGACGCAACTGATGCGCCTTAGTCGCGCGCTTAAAGAAAAGCGGCCACAATATCAAGAGCGACATGACAAAGTCATCCTTCAACACTCGACAATGCTCGGCCTCACGTCGCAAAAGAGGTCAAAATGTACCTGGAAACGTCAAATAGGGAAGTCTTGCCCAACCCGCCGTATGCCCCAGATGTTGCCCCTTCTGACTTCCACCTATTCCGTTCGATGGCACACGGCCTGGCAGAACAACATTTTCAATCCTTCGAAGAGTTGGAAAAATGTATTGCTTCATGGATAGCGTCAAAAGAGGACTCTTTTTTTTACGAGCCGGGATCCGAAAATTGCTGGAAAGATGGGAGAAAGTTGTCGCAAGCGACGGACAATACTTTGAATAATACATCTGTGAGCACTTTTTCGCAATAAAGCTTTTAACTTTGAAAAAAAAAACAGCGGAAGCAAAGTTGTACAGCTGATAAATAAATAAATAAATTATTTATTATGAATTTTTTATTATTTATTATTAATTATTAATTATTTATTATTTATTTTTTATCATTTATTATTTATTTTTAATTTTTTATTATTTATTATTTATTATTTATTATTTATTATTTATTATTTATTATTTATTATTTATTATTTATTATTTATTATTTATTATTTATTATTTATTATTTATTATTTATTATTTATTATCTATTATTTATTATTTATTATTTATTATCTATTATTTATTATTTATTATTTATTATTTATTATTTATTATTTATTATTTATTATTTATTATTTATTATTTATTATTTATTATTTATTATTTATTATTTATTATTTATTATTTATTATTTGTTATTTATTATTTAGCTTTTATTTGTAATTATTGTTATTGCTATTGTCATTATTCTTGTTATTGTAATTGCCAATAATATCACTGATTTTATTATAATTGTTGATTAATCATTATTTAGTGAGTATATTAGTTGGTATATTAGTTGAAACATTGAAAAAAAATTAAAATTTTAAGACTGATTCAAGCAACATTTTTGCCAATTTGAATTAAGGAATCATACAAAACTAAATATCGAGTTTTGAATTTTGTATAAATATTCAACAAGAATTAAAAGAATTAACATATGACAAAAATTCTAAATCAATCTTAAATTGATGTTCATTTTTAAATTAAGAGGAATAAGAAGAAAATATGTCGCTCGCATCTAAATTTTGCATTTTATTACTAAATGTATCCTGAATCCGAATCACATTTGAATAACTATAGTAAATTTCGCCTTGAGTTTGAAAACAGCTGGAACAAACAGCTCAAAACTATGAACTCGTTTCAATGGAGATTTCATGAAATTATTCTTTTAAACAATCTAGATTAATGAAAATCAAATGTTCGTCTCTCGTTTGATTTTCATTAATATAGACTTTTTTATTGTTTAAAAAAAATGAATTTTTGAATTCTAAAAACTAAAACAGAAAACGTCGTTTTCATTTAGAATATTTCCACCTTTGAATGCTACGGTTGGGATCTTGCTTTCAGAATTATCCAAGTCATTTTCAAAAAGATCATTAACAGAAACAATCACCATAGATAATTATCATAATGTTGGGTATGAACTGGTTTTGGAGCTGAGAAAAGATTCACCTCAACTAAGTATTGGGAGTATTTTTTTTTCAAAACTAAAGGCACTATAAATTTTCGAACATTGAAATAGTTGTACTTTTATCAAATCTCATATGTCTTTATCCGGTGAATGATAGAGAAAAAAAGAGAGATGAGTGTATCATTGTTGTGACGTTAGGTTGGATGTAAGACCAAACCAAACTTCGCCGATCGTACAGTGTACTAGAGCGGTGCGCTGTTTTATCAGGTTGCCACCAGATATGTCCCGGGTTGGCGGTTCAATGCATAGAGCGCTGGTCTTACAAGCCAGTTGTCGTATGTTCGAGCCCCGACCTGGAAGGATTCTTAGTGTCAGTAGGATCCATAGTACTAGCCATGTAATGATTCTATACACTAAGAATCGGCTGCGAAGTCTGTTGAAACAGAAAGGCCAAATTCCACAAAAGGAATGTAATGCCAGGACTTTGCTTTTTATCTGATATGTGGTTAAACCGAAAGCTCCAAGGAAGCCCAATCTTAGGGTTGTTACGTGATTCGAGGAAGGCTTGCAAAATTGTGTCTTGCATCTAGACCCAAATCAAGCTTAGGTTTCAGTTTAAGAATTAAGGAGTATTAGTAAAAAAATCGTTTTCATCATTAACGCGGAGTGTCCAGAAGAGCTGAATTAGAGGCCATTGAAGACCTTCCATTTCTGAGGGTGTAAGACTTTCCAAAAAGCATCCCCATAACCACTGGCACCTGAGGAAGATACCTTTGCTTTCAGGGTGAACTTTCTAACATAAAAAAGCCAAATGTCAAGGGTTCGCAAACCTCATCATCTGCCAGGCCTGCCGGGTGCAACGACTACGAAGCCGCTCGTTATCCGAGGTTGATGCATCATCACCGGAGTCCGTGCGAGTTTAAGAAGAATAAGAAGAAGAAAAAACCGCTCATCACTTTCACCCTTATAATAGTGGTAATAATAAAAACAAAACAGAAACAGCATCAAACCAGCCTACACCAAATCAGAGGGCCTGCAGATCGGAAAGAGAGTGAGAAAAAGACATCAACCGCCGTCGCAGAAGATATCGGGTGAAAGCGTTGTTTTTTTTTTTGCTTCTGCCAACAGCCTTCCCATCTACCACCCAATCCTTGAATGAACACGGCCTGCCAATAAACAGCACACAATTTCCAGGGTCCGTCTGTTTTATTTTTTTACTTTTTGTTACTTCCTTAAAGTAAAAAAACGGCAAACTAACTCTTTACTGCACAAGTTTTTTTTTGCTTCGAATTGTGACTGGTCACACAGACTTGGGGGATACGTGAGGCAGTAGAGGGTTAGGCTAACCGCAGTCGATCGACTTTACCAACGGTGAACGTGTTCGCGTTGTCGCGACGTCGGTCGGTCGGTCGGTCGGTCGGATAGAGCCGAGCCGACACCGGATTGCTGGTGACTCACGGGACGGGAAGTTGGATAATCGGATGATGCTGACTGACTGACTGTGCTGCAAGAAAGGGGCGACGAAGAAGAGAGCGCAAAGCAGCTTTCAGTAAGACCACGATGGCGTAATCGGTCGGGGTCCGATGATCGCGATCGAGGGTACGTCACAAACCACAACCAGGACCCGGGGGGGAGGGGGGACGTGCGCGTCGGACGTCGACGCTAGTGAAAGTTGACTCGAAATTCGACGCTTGCGAACAACGTTTTTTTTTTATTTTTTGCTAGATTGTCCAACATCCGCGCTGTCTCCGTTTTTGAGGGGACGTTTGTAGACAGTCGATTTTCAATTGATACTCTGATAATCGTTGCTAATTTTGCACTTGTTTGATAGGGGTCAATCAATGATCTTCGAGCGAATATCACACTTTTCAATTATTTTTGATTGCATAGGAAATTGGTTCGAAAACTGTAGAAAGCACCGTATTACGAAGAATTCCACTATTTTTTCCAAAAATTAAATGGTTCAGGTCTTCCTCAATATATACAATCTGGTTAATCCAAGCGACTATCGAACCATTAGTATAACTTTTAGAACACTCAGTCTGCCGGTTCGAATCGGTGCTAGTGTTTACTGTCAACAAGCGCGATTGAAGCCATCTTTTTCGAAGGGTAGGCACTGAACAGTTTTTGTTCCTGAGTTTTATACAATCAGTACGGCGATGAACTTTTTTTTATCTTCAACTATAAGGCAACAAATTATTGCTCATAATGTTTTAAGAATTCTAAAATCCAGCAGGTCTGCATTCAATTCAAATAACATTTTGACATATTTATTAGACATGATCAGGCAAAGGGTGTTTGAACCCGAAAGCCTTGGTATTACATTCATTTTGTGAAATTTGACTATTCTGTTTCGCAGCCGAATTATAACGTACAGACGTAGAACTTCGTCTTTCTTTAACAGTTCGGCTGAAAAGTTCGTATCGTTTAATAGAAACACACATTTTTTTTGCCAAAATTCGTTTTTATTATTCAAGATAATTGCCATCAGAGGCGATACAGCGATTGTAGCGATCTTCCAACTTTTCGATACCATTTTTGTAGTACGATTTGTCCTTTGCCTCAAAATAGGCCTCAGTTTCAGCGATTACCTCTTCATTGCTTCTAAATTTTTTACCAGCGAGCATTCTCTGAGGTCTGAGAACAGGAAAAAGTCACTGGGGGCCAAATCTGGAGAATACGGTGGATGACGGAGCAATTCGAAGCCCAATTCGTTCAATTTCAGCATGGTTTTCATCGACTTGTGACACGGTGCATTGTCTTGATGAAACAAAACTTTTTTCTTCTTCAAATGAGGCCGTTTTTTTGAAATTTCGTCCTTCAAACGCTCTAATAACGCTATATAATAGTCACTGTTGATGGTTTTTCCCTTTTCAAGGTAGTCGATGAAAATTATACCATGCGAATCCCAAAATACAGACGCCATAACCTTACCGGCCGATTGTTGAGTCTTTCCACGCTTTGGGTTCGGATCATCGCGTGCAGTCCACTCAGCTGACTGTCGATTGGACTCCAGAGTGAAGTGATGGAGCCATGTTTCGTCCATTGTTATATATCGACGAAAAAAAATCGGTTTTATTTCGATATAACAGCTCCAAACACTGCTCAGAATCATCAATTCGTTGTTGTTTTTGATCGATTGTGAGCTCACGCGGCACCCATTTTGCACAAAGCTTTCTCATATCCAAATATTCGTGAATAATATGTCCAACACGTTCCTTTAATATATTTAGGCATTCTCGATTAACTTCACTTTACGGTCATCGAAAATCATTTTGTGGATTTTTTTCACGTTTTCATCGGTAACAGCCTCTTTTGGACGTCCACTGCGTTCATCGTCTCCGGTGCTCATATGACCAGTACGAAAGTAGCTTCACTCAAAATGCAACATCTCACAAACTAATAATCAGACAGCTGTCAAATTTATACACGTATCTTTTGAAGGTTGGTACTAACTGAAAATGGTATGGATTTAATTCTAGTGGCGCCGTCTCATAGAAACGATACGAACTTTTCAGCCGATCGGTTACTGTTATAAAGTAAATTTATACTTGTTACAAATAAAACCTTCTGATCAAAACTAAAAGACGCCACTAAACAAATGGCGTTTTGCGACCACAAAATTCCGGGGTTTTATTTCATCATTCTGTTTTAGCTGTAGCTTATATTTTGTATTTCGGTAAAGAGTGGGTACTTCTATTATTTCTCCAGCCCGAACAATTATTTGGGCAACTTAAACTCAAAAGAAAAAATGCCAACGATGTTATTGGTTTGTCTCAACGGAGTAGGATGATAAGATATATCATATATCATAAACTGATAATAATATAATAATATAATCATATAATACTGTACATTTTTCATATCTTTTTGTAGTTTACGGAATTTATTGATATGGGAATGGGCCAGCCGAATTTTCATGAGCAATTATGGTTTAAATCGTAAGGATGCGCTCGATTTAATAAAGCAACAAGAACGAGAGGCGATCGAAAACGGAGAAATTGAAATTCCAGATTTTAGTAGAAATCTTGCATAATTCGCAGTCTTCCATCGTAAGATATAATATTTTTTGTACTGTTTCAGTTCTTTAAAAAAAAGATACAAACTAAATAAAAAATGACTTAAAACTCTCTGAAATAATAAATTTAATACCTGCCAGTGGGCCAACTACACTCAGTGGTTTCGTTTTAAGTGAGAATCTCTTGTTTTTGTTTACATTCCATATGTAGTTACCAAGGCTACTGGTAACTGTTTTTCAAAATCAATAATTTACCAACTTGTGTTCCCAGTTCCAACATTTTTTCAAGCGAATCCGTTTTAACATTACCAGTTACTGAGGGGTAGTTAAATTTGCGATACAGTTTTGATAGTCGAGGGCAGGTCGTGTCGTCGGATCATGTCTCCAACTTTCTTAAACATTCATTGAGTTCCTGGTAGCTTAACGTTTTTCGTGGCATAAAATGAAAAAAATCTTACGATGAATAACTAAGAACTTTGAAAAAATAATTTTATTTTTGATTTAAAAAAAAATCGGAAGTTTTTTTAGTGTATATTTTTTAAATTATTTCCATTTAACCTTTAATTTCCCAGTCATTGACGTTTCATTTTCTCAATGCACCGTGAGCTCCATTTACCTGTACCAAATGTCATCATCGAAACCCAATCGCAGTGGAGAATGTCATAACCGGGTCGGGTTCACCGAATATGCTGAATCATCACATTTAACTAACTAACACATAAACACCGACGTCTAACGCCGATTCGAAGAAGTTATTGTTAAGTAATTGATTATTTTTTCCGCCGCAATCTTCGACAACTTTCCGACAGATTCAGAAAGCAACAAAACAACCAACAACTGACACATGCAAGAAAGAAACGTTTATTCTCGTTCCGCTGCGGTTGCTGCGATTGCCAAATCGTCTCGATGTCATGGTGTCTCGATGTATCGATGGCGTGATGGTTTAGGGGCAGACCAAACCGGAACCGTCAAACACCACCAAGCCAGCCTGCCAGTTCAAGCTGTGAACGAAAGTGAAAGTTTCTCTGCCTCTGGTCCGCAACCGCTCCACCGGTGTGAAAATCAGAAACTCACCCGATTGGCAGTCCGGTTCGGAGCAACACCGACGACGACCGAACAATTATCACACCTTGATGCTTCATCTCCCGTATCGTGTTATGTCAGATTGTACTCACTAAACAAACTCTTCTAGTTATGGGAAACGGTGGGGAAACGTTTTTTTTTTTAACTTGAAGATGAAATTGGTCATCGAAGTTCGGATGATGGCATGTAAATTATTTTTTTTAACAAATTAGCAAAAGCTAAACAACCGGCAATTGGGAGGGGCTTGTGCTCGTGCTTTCTTCGATGGCACTGCAGTTCGCAAGTTGCCCGAAAGCGCACTCTAATGAATGATACTCATTACCGGTGCTATCTGCTTGCTAGACCGCGGCTACCAATCTTGCCGCCAGACATCTTCGCCTCGCATTTCGAGTGACGACCCCAACGATCCGGAATTATTTCATTACCCCGGTAATCAGAGAACTGACCCGATGACTGCGATGACTTTTTTGAAAGAAGGAAACCGAAGCCAATCAACAACGGGAACAACCGGGTAATCACCGGGCTGCTAATGGTCGTAAATTACTACCACACTGTAACCTATGGGCAGAAGTGTTGGACTAAAAAACGGGCTTCCAGCACCGATCCTTGGGTGGAATGGATTCACAATTTCGGTCCGGGACTTCGGATTCGGAACAGTGCAGTGATGAAGTGACCTGAAAACCACATGGAACTAACCGGTATATGTTACGTATAAATGTCGGAGCCACCATCAGTAGGAAGTAGCAGGCATTTAACTCAGTATGCTCTAGTGGGTGCTCAAATTACCGGTGCTCCGACAGTAATCGGATCTATCGGCCCGCCGGATAGATAATAATGTTCGGGTTTGAGATTAGGTCCGGACAACGTGACTGTACTTATTGCCCATTAGCAGATTGAGCCATTATGATTGGAACCAGACTGGAATTCGTAACGACGACGGGAATGATTTTCTGTAGGGTTTCTGTCCTCGGATGAATTGCTTCCAGACTTTGGAAATGGCAACAGACGATTGCCCGCTATATTGCCTTGCTCACTGTCCCGGTTGTACCAAACCTTCCACTTTGCCACCACGGCTACAAATGGCCTGTCAAACTAAGAATGTTTTTTGGAAACTCTTTTTTTTAACAAAAACTACAAGGATCAGCCCCATGGGGTTGTTCGAGCCTTTGATGTGGAACAAGGCAACCAAAATTTCTAATGATCTAACAGATCGGCTGAAAAGTTCGTATCGTTTCTATGAGAGGGCGCCACTAGAATTAAATCCATACCACCTTCAAAAGATACGTGTATTAATTTGACAGCTGTCTGATAATTAGTTTGTGAGATATTGCATTTTGAGTGAAGCTACTTTTGTTATTGTGAAAAAAATGGAAAAAAAAGAATTTCGTGTGTTGATGAAACACTACTTTTTGATGAAAAAAAGTGCCGCCGATACCAAAAAATGGCTTGATGAGTGTTATCCAGACTCTGCACCGGGCGAAGCAACAATTCGTAAGTGGTTTGCAAAATTTCGTACTGGTCATGTGAGCACCGAAGACGATGAACGCAGTGGACGTCCAAAAGAGGCTGTTACCGATGAAAACGTGAAAAAAATCCACAAAATGATTTTCAATTACCGTAAAGTGAAGTTGATCGAGATAGCTGACACCCTAAAGATATCAAAGGAACGTGTTGGACATATTATTCACGAATATTTGGATATGAGAAAGCTTTGTGCAAAATGGGTGCCGCGTGAGCTCACAATCGATCAAAAACAACAACGAATTGATGATTCTGAGCACTTTGCCGTCGATATATAACAATGGACGAAACATGGCTCCATCACTTCACTCCGGAGTCCAATCGACAGTCAGCTGAGTGGACTGCACGCGATGAACCGAACCCAAAGCGTGGAAAGACTCAACAATCGGCCGGTAAGGTTATGGCGTCTGTATTTTGGGATTCGCATGGTATAATTTTCATCGACTACCTTGAAAAGGGAAAAACCATCAACAATGACTAGCGTTATTAGAGCGTTTGAAGGACGAAATTAAAAAAAAACGGCTTCATTTGAAGAAGAAAAAAGTTTTGTTTCATCAAGACAATGCACCGTGTCACAAGTCGATGAAAACCATGCTGAAATTGAACGAATTGGGCTTCGAATTGCTCCCTCATCTACCGTATTCTCCAGATTTGGCCCTCAGTGACTTTTTCCTGTTCTCAGACCTCAAGAGAATGCTCGCTGGTAAAAAATTTAGAAGCAATGAAGAGGTAATCGCTGAAACTGAGGCCTATTTTCAAGCAAAAGACAAATCGTACTACAAAAATGGTATCGAAAAGTTGGAAGATCGCTATAATCACTGTATCGCCTCTGATGGCAATTATGTTGAATAATAAAAACGAAGTTTGGCAAAAAAATGTGTTTCTATTAAACGATACGAACTTTTCAGCCGAACTGTTAGAACTGAATTTTGGAACTGCGTTCAGAATTCTTTTCCTTTATTCATGTTCGGAATTCAAGTTCAATATTCAGTTCTAGAACTTCTAAATTCTGAAAATGAGTTCAGTTTCATAACTGTAGAACTAAATTCATGAACTGAATTCTTGATCTGGATTCCGACCGGAATTTTGCAATTGAAATCAGAGCCTGTTCCATATTACGAATTCAGTTCTTGGATTCAGTTTAGGTTCCTGAATCCTGGTTCTGGGTGAATCCTGTGTCCTTTTCATGAAATGTTGGTCTCATATGCCCAAATGATTTTTCGATGAAATTCCGAATCATTTCAAGGACCCAATCAATAAAGATACGACGTTGTTTGTGAACGATATCGTTTCATTTTCATTTGTGGCATAGTTTCTATCAAGGATGAAAGGTCATTTATTAAATTCTGGGTTCAAAATCAGTCTGTACGAAATCAGTGTATTTTGGTGATCACAAAAAAGGTCTCCCCACTCATTTCTATGAGCAAAAAAAAAAAGTTATGCCTTAAAAAGGCTCTGTCAGGAATACGTTTGCATTGTGTTTTCCCTAAAAATTACAACACTTTTAGAAGCTCATTGCCACGCTGTGATCGATTTGAAAAATCAGTGAAAGACTGTGTCATTTTTTTTAATCTGTGCAGCACATTGAGAATCTGTAAAACAGATTATTCTGTGAACTTGGCACCCCTGGTTTCTACTTGTCAAATGTCCAAAATCACAGCCAGAGTTGCCATGTTATTTTTTAAAAAATCTGTCTCCGACTTAAAAATTGTCTCTGTTTAACTATGCAAAAGAAAATTTTTATTGGGTTTCATTTTCCGTGAGCAAAAAAAATAACCGTAAAGATCTGGTGAGATGTGACAAAAGCTAATAAAATTTGCAAAATCTGGTAAAAATTTTTAAATCTGACAAAAGATCTGCTTAGTTAGAGTGTCTGGCGAAGCGAGAAAAATCTGACATTTGCCAGATAAATCTGGAACCCTGGCAACGCTGATCGCAGCTTCAAAAGCGCCATCTGACAAAATAACCGGCTGTTAAAAAATATACCTATAACTGGAAAACCCTGTACGTGGGCTTTGCAATACGAGACTGGGTGCTGAATCTGAAAGCAACTCTACGGAGATGGAGATGGTGTTCAACCGGTAGTGACTGGTGGAATTGGTTGTTTGGCTCCATGATGTTGAATTAGACAAGGGCAAGACACTTTGCAAGCGTATGAGTAATGTCAACAATGTGCCCGTAAAACGAATTGCTGCGCTTCTTTTCCTGATTTTAATCAATAAATCTTTCATATAGTTGAAAATTAACAAACTTAGCTTATAATTGCAATTCAAGAAAAGCAAAAATCTTAGTATAAAACTCTTCCGTTTTTTTAGTGTTTTCGGGTATGTAGTTTAATTGTCCAAGGTATCAAGGTTTTTCGTTCTGGTAAATATGAAATAAAACTGTCCTCGGTTATAGCAACTGGACGCGGTTCGACGGACGATCCTGAGACGATGTTTACATTTTTCTTCCCCGTATCTTCCTGTTTTCCAGTAGTGTTTCCTCTATAGAGTCTCCTCCTCTCATGTATTTCGTTTTTGACGCATTTATGGCCAGTCCGATGCGCCTAGCTTCAGCTTTCAGTCCGATGTAGGTTTCCGTCATCTTCTCAAGGTTACGTGTCACAATATCAATATCGTCAGCAAAGCCAAAAAGTTGTACGGATTTTCGGAAGCCACTCGTGTCGATACTCGCTCTCTGAATCACACCTTCCAAGGCAATATTGAACAAGATACAGAAGAGTCCATCACCTTGCCGTAGCTCTCTCCGAGACTCGAAGAAACTCAAGAGCGTCCCAGATACTCGGACGTAGCACATTACTCTATCCATCGTTGCTTTGATCAATCGCGTCATTTTATTTGAAAAACGGTATTCGTGCATTATCTGCCATAGCTGTTGTCGATCGATTGTGTCGTATGCCGCTTTGAAGTCAATGAATAGGTGATGCGTGGGTACGTTGTATTGACGAAACTTCTGGAGTTCTTGTCTTATCGCGAATATGTGATACGTAGTGGCGCGGGCTCCAGTAAATCCCGATTGGTACGGCCCTACGAATTCCTTAGCTATTCGTGATAGACGACGGCAAAGGATTTGGGAGAGTACCTTGTGGGCGCCGTTCAGCAATGTGATTGAGCGGTAATTGCAACAATCTAGCTTATTACCCTTTTTGTAGACGGAACATAGCACTCCTTCCGTCCATTCCTGCGGTAGAATCTCCTCCTCCCAAATCTTAGAAATCATCCAGTGCAGCGCTCTAGCCAGTGCTTCTCCTCCGTAGTATTTGAGCAGCTCGCCTGGTAACTGGCCATTGCCCGCGGCTTTGTTGTTATTCAGCTTGTCGAACTCCTCACTTCTCTCCGACAGATCAGGTGCTGGGAATCTGTCGTCGGCTGAGCGTGCATCCAGATTGATTTACCTGTTGTTCTCTGTATCTTGTGCTCAGATGCTCGACATAGTACTGCTTTTTGGCATCAGTAGTGATTATTTCACTGGCAAATATTTACCTAGAATATGTACTAGCAGCTATTAGCAGTGTTCAAGAACCGTTGGCCACCAACAATGATCACTCACAATTCTTTTAGTGTCTCCGCAGCCAATGTGACCTAAATGTGCCTTTAATTTGGCTCAACGCTGCAACTTTTCAAACTAATGAAATTTTCTATTCAAAGATGATAGGTTCGAGTATCCGCAAAAATTTCTCCTGGATTTCGCAGAGCATCAATTTTTCTGACCAAATTTCCAACTCTTCGTCTGCAAACGCTGCAAATCTTTCAGTGCAATGTCCATGAATTCACTATCCGAATTGTACTCTTCGTCAAATGGAACATCTAGCTGGGTTTCCGAAACCAATGCTTCTACAATGTTAAGTTGACTGGTCGTTCTCAACTCCTGTATACGATGCCGAATATGAATTCGTCAGCTCAGAATCTGTCCTTTTCGACGAAAAAAATACCGAAAATCTGTCGATTGTCCAAACCATTAATATTGCTTCCGATTGAGTTTGCGGATATCTTTTTTTCTGAAACCGAATCAGAAAATGATTTTCGGGACTGATGCGTTCTTGTAATGAACCAAACACTGATCCGAATCCGATTGGCGATGCATCCAATTGGGATCGTTACACGGATGTTTTTCCATGTTACTGTTTTACATCCGAGGTCGTTGATGTTGAAGTTAGTTTCAATTCTTTTTCACACAGTTAACGAAAGAACTATTCGAATACAGTGCTGTCAAAACAAATGAGTGTGGCACTTGAGGCAGACTAGATCGACACCGAAACTATCAAAAGCGGTATAGAATCAATGCCAGTAGGTTTCTGGCTTTGTTCTGACTACAAACGTTGAGAAGCCTCCCACCCAATCCATTCGAAACTCGTAACTCAATCTTGATGTGTAAAAGACTACGATTTGAAATTTCCAATCGCATATCGAAGCAAGTTAGAGTTTTTTTTTGTCTGTCATTTTCGTTCAAAGCAAAAACCAACCCAATTCCAACAAACAACTGACTCCCAATCCCTACATTTGAGTGCAGCTGAGGTCGAAACAGGATAGGAATTTTACTTCAAGCCCAAAAGCCATAAAAGAAACACGACTTGGACCGATAAACCGAATGGAGGCGAGCAAAAAAAGTCGACTCAAACTATTCTAATTATTACACGCAATTACACAAAAAAAACATCTCGTTGACAAAAAAAAACTAAAATCAAATTACATTCGCCTTTGTCAGAGATGATGCCAAACGTTTGAGGGAATGCATTGCATAACGAAAGGCGCATTCAAACAAATTTGGTTTAATCTTTCGGGCAAGATCAGAATAGACAACAATGATTCTCTATCACATTTTATAGATTCTAGCACATCCAGAACACCAACATACCTGACAAATTATCCAGCATGTACGTAAGCAGCTTCTGCGTTCCGTTGGGTTCGTTGAAGATCGACATGACGTCTTTCCCGAGTTGATTCCCGTGCAAACCGAGCACATGCAGATGGAAAAGTTTACCCAGCTCGTACGGAAGCACACGCAACAAGTTGTTGTTCAACAGTAGTTCCCTGGAATAGTACGAAAAAACACGGACATTCGCTCAGTTCGGTACGGCCTAGGATGGATGGTACGATAAAAAGACCTACCTCAAGTGAATCAGTTCGCCCAGCTCCGCTGGTAAACTGCGCAGCTTATTGCTGGACAGGTCCAGCATGCGCAGATTGACCAGCAAACCGATCTGATGGGGCAGTCGCATCAGACAGTTATCGTTCAGGTAGAGGGCCGTCAGATGCTCGAACTTCCACAGTGTCGGACTGATGTTCCGAACACTGCCGGTTATCTCGACACCGTGCCAGCAGGTTTTCTTCCCGGACGCAATATCTTCCGCCGAGAGGAACGTTTGCTGTCGCCTATTGTTATCATATTTGTCTTTATTTCTGGACATCTTCTTCGGCGGCGTTGTTTCCGGATTGTGCTAACGGGGACCCAAACAGCGGGCGGCAAAATGCCTCGAACCGGTGGCTGGTATTGGAACAATCGCACTACACACCGTTCTATCGCCGACTGGGACTGCTGGGACGGTGTCGGCACGTAGGACCTATTGAGGCTGCGGCTTGTTGCTTCCGAACGAACTTTCACTGGCAGAGTAGACAGTTCCTGGAAGGAAAACAATTGTTCAATTAACGAACGACTGAAACTGCATTAAACGTTTAACATGAAGGTGACACTTCAAAATCATGAATTCAAGTTCATGATTTTATGTTGTTTATATTTCAGAATCCCAAAAGCATACAATGCAAATATCTTAAATCCCATTATTTGAACTTAAAAAATTTCAACAATTCCAGCAGTAGTTTTACGACCAAAAGCAACACCCAAAACTCCCACTGTGTTTTTATGCCAAAATTTGACATCAGCAGCCTAAGAGATGAGTACAAATTTTGCGACGCTTCCATCTTTTTTTCTTCTTCCTGAAATGTGTCCATTGCTGGACTTCTGCGGGTGGATTCAGTGGTTCCCGCATACCCAAATGAAAACCCCCGATTCCAACCGGCAGACCTACCTTCATCTACTTCCGGGGAACTCCGTTTCCCTGTCTTGGCGGACGTTTCGGCGAACGACACACTGTTTGTCGGAGGTATCGCGGAACCAAACCTACGGACGCCTACCACGAAAGCACTGAAACACACGCGCACACAGAGGATCTCCCTCTTTTTCGTCGGGGAACCAAACTTTTTTGTCTTGCTGCAGCAATCGGTAATCCACAGCAGGAAAAGCCAGCAGCAATGACGAATAGCGGACCCTGGTTGGACAATGACGAGAAACGAATCAGGAAAAACACTCGCGAAATATGCACTCCCGTATACTGGTCCGGATCGGAACACGGCACGGCGAACACACACGCGAATATTGTTCAATCAAAATACACAATAGAACTGCGGTCATGCACAGCCACCGAGCAGTACCCACTTCCAGCTTATTATGTATCCCGAGTGCGATGATATTGACAGGGACAGCTAGTAGCAAAACCTGCGGGCTTACAATATTCCACCTGCGATCCGTCACAAAACGGTGCAATATACACACACACGGGATTCCTTCCGACGGAACAGGATTCACGATGATACGACAAAATTTGGTCAAAAATATAATCTTCCGCAAGGAGCTTCCAAAAAATTTTTGCTTCGTTTTCTTCTCTTTTACGATAGCTCTTTCTCATTCAATACGACTTTTCGAATCCGCGGAACAGTTTTCATTGTACGCGCTGATGATGGCTGGCTGATGGTCGATCAACATAAAGATGTATGGATGAGACGTAGGCAGAACAAGAAAGGAATGGTTGGTTCGTCGAGAATTTTACAGCTTGTCGTTCAGTGTGTGCGTGCGCTGCCCGCGAGATCGACGAAACCGAATGACATTTGTGTCATACACGCTAAGTGTAATGGACCAGACAAGCGAAATTACCACTATTACTAAAAAATTGCGTACACTCTAACCCAGTTAAATCGAACGGAATTTCATTCGGAATTCAGTAAGATTTCCAAATGGATTTAGAATCAGATGCAACAATCCTGAATAGAGAATCAAATTTCAGAGGATTTAAGTACGATTCAGACGGTCCGTCACAGTCATCCTCCTTCACCGTCACCGTCAAAATTTGGGGAATGCATTTTTATGGAGACATTCAGGAGGTCCGTCACCGTCCAATTTAGTCCCATTGATTCTTATGGAGACATTCACACACAATGTCATCGCACGTGTGCACGTTCCGGTAAAGAAAGTATTACACACTTAAAACCGATTCTCCAGCACGGCATTTTGAAATGCTGCAGTAGATCGGCAACACGACATTTTGCTGATTGTTCAGTAACCCACACCCTATTTTCCGAAATTCGTTAATGTAATATGCTGATATCTCAGTAAAGCGCGTACTTTTTCCGAAGTTTGGCACAACAAATATACCGAAATCAGTGTGCATTTTATAACTATTAATCGGAAACGGAATCACCCAGAGCGGTACACTTCTTACCTGTAAGGTTGTTCGTGGTGAAATGTGCAAAGCAATTCTGTTACAGCTCGCTTGACCTGGTGCAATGATGTCTACCGCAATTTGTCATGGCATACTATACATTAGTTATTATAAACTCGTTTGCACCCACACATCCACCCTCTTCTAAAAAAAAAAATGAAATACTAGTTCTCTTAGCTTTACTTCTAATAAATCAAAATAAAAACAAATAAAATAATCTTATAGGTCGATATACGAGAACTTATGTCAGAGAAGGAATAACGTTTCAGTGTAATCATACAGTTTCACTCAAGTTTTCAGATTTTTCGCAATGCACAGATTTTTTTTTAACCTTTGGCATCCCTGGGTGTATCGAGTGGTATATCGCTCGGATCCACGATGTAGAATTAACACTGCACACTTCGGAAAAATCCTGTGATTTTATATCTTATCAAATGCACATAAATGGAGCAATTTTACGTGCAAGAACATTCAATATTATACCTAAAATTCCATGACATGAAATTCATTGAAATAAAAAGAAGGTTATGATTGCGACCGCTGTGACTTGAACTGAGAATAATCGGATTACAAAGTACGTCCATTGATCGACTGAGCAACAGAAGAACACATCTGTATTCATACAGTCTAACCCGCTAGCCGAATGCACACTACAATCAAACTAGTAAAATTCATGCACTACAATCAAACTAGTAAAATATTAAGCCATTATTTGGAGGCCGCAGAACAAGCCCAAACCAAACGATTTCTTGGTCCATCGTCTAACAGAAGGCCTCCAAGCCCTTGGTGGGACAAAGAGTGCTCAGGTGCTAAACACGCGAAAAAAAAATGCTTTCAAAACGTTTTTAAAACGAGGATGAGGAACTCTTCAGAACTTTGAAAAATTCTTGTTTTAGAAACCAAGTACAAGAACATACTTCGAGCCAAGAAATGCAGCTATTGGAGACATTTTGTCGAAGGTTTGTCAATACGACCAGTCGAATGAGGAATCGTTACGTAGGACATGAGAGTGAGGAATACTCGAACAGATGGATATTTGATTTTGCTTCTGTCCGCTCCTCTATAATTGTTACGTAAATGACATTGACAGCTAACCCCATGTACACTAAGACAACTGCAAAAACCATTGCAAGATACCTTAGATCACTTGTCCGTTTGGGCTGTTCATCTGGGTATCGAATTCTCTGCGGAAAAAAAAGGAGCTGGTCGTATTTTCAAGAAAGCATGATCCCGCGCAGCTTCAGCTTCATATGATGGGAAGAATTATCCAACAGGTTTTGACTTTCAAATACCTCGGAGTGTGGTTTGATTCCAAATGCACGTGGGGAGGACACATTAAGTATCTGATAACAAAATGCCAACAAAAAGTAAATTTTCTTCGAAAAAAAAACAGGATTTTGGTGGGGTGCTCATCCGCAAGATCTAATAAAATTGTATGAAACATCGATACTTTCAGTGATGGAATATGGATGCGTTTGTTTTCGTTCCCCTGCAAACTCTCATATTATCAAACTTGAGCGAATTCAGTACCGTTGTTTGCGAATTGCCTTAGGCTGGATGCATTCGACACATACAATGAGTCTTGAAGTTCTGGCGGGAGTTCGTCCATTGAAAGATCGTTTTTAGGAGCTTTCATCGCGACTGCTAATAGCATGTGAGGTACTGAATCCCTTAGTTATTAATAACTTCGAAAGGCTAGTTGAGTTTCAATCTCAAACAAGATTCATGACAGTATATTTTATCCATATGTTACAGGAAATCGACACTTCAAGATATATTCCTATCCGTCACAGCCTCCTAAATGTCCCTGACTCAACTTAATTTTTCGACACATCCATGCAGCGTGGAATTCCGGAACACATACGCTCGATGGAAATCCCAAAAATATTTTCAAGTAAGTTCAGTCCTATTGACTCTGAGAAAATGTTTTACACGGACGGATCGCGAATTGAAAAAGCGACAGGGTTTGGTATGTTCAACAATAATGTTTCGGCCTCATTTAGGCTTCAAGAACCTGCATCTGTTTATATAGCAGAGTTAGCAGCAGTTCATTATAGTTTGAGTGTAATCGTCACATTATCTCCAAACCATTATTTTCTTTTCACAGATAGTCTGAGTGCAATTGAAGCCATTCGCTCAAACGCTGCTGGCAAAAATGAATCATTTTTCTTGGGCAAAATAAAACAGTGTCTGAACGACATATTGAATAATAATTATCAAATCACTTTAGTTTTGGCTCCCGGTTCATTGTTCCATTCTAGGCAATGAAAGAGTTTGTCCAAACGTGGTGCTTTTGAGGGTGAAACTCATGAGAGACCAATTGCTTTCAACGAATTATATAGCGCGTCCCGCCAAAGAACACTTGCCAGCAAGCTTCTTGGGATATAGATTATCTGGGTCGGTGGATGCACTCAATTATTCCTAAAATATCGACATGGTTCAGGGGACTGAACTTGAGTAGGGACTTCATTCGTGTGATATCCAGACTCATGTCCAATCACTACACATCTCCTTCGAATTGGACTTTCCTAGACTAATCATTGTGCTTATGGCGAAGGTTATCGCGATATTGATCATGTCGTTTGGACGTGCGTGGAGTATCGTGATGTCAGATCTCAACTAATAAATTTCTTGCGTACCCAAGGTAGACTATCCAATGTCCCAGTAATAGTAAATCGCTTGATAAAAACATACTAATATGATATTCGAAATGTATTACGTTTAAAGTACTATGTATTGTGGATGCCACGGCGAAGAAAAACTTAAGCATATTGCCTATTAAATAAACGTACTTATGGAAAAAAAATTAAGCCATTACAAATGAAATTTCCCAGGTCTTTATGAGTACACCTGTAAAATACAATTTTTTTTTTTTGTGTGTGGTGTATCATGATGGCGAAGCGAAACTCCTACATTATTTGTTTGTACATTTTCTAAATCATTGTCAACATGTTTTCGAGTTCGATTTCACTACCTGAAGCATAACATGCTCAAATTGCACGGCGTTACTGAAATCGTTGACTCCTCGTCAGTCTGATCAACAGATGCGTCAAATGTCGTCTGATTCTCTGCATTGCTCGTACCGCTGACCCATCGGACATATTTTCCGTTATTCTCCATATATCTTGCTTTTAACACTTTTTTTTGTGGTCTGGAATTGCACGCAAAAATATGCGCGTAAGATTACTTACGAAGCAAATGTGCGCGATCTCAAAATCCGCTTTGCAATGCACGATTATTCAAATCCGCTTTTTTTTATTTGCACGGCCACGTTGCCTGCTTCCTTTTGTGCGCGACGTTTCCGGTCCGCTTATTTAAATTTAAATATTTGCGCGACCTTCCTGGTCCGCTCTGTGATGCGCGATTTCGAGAATCCGCCATTTTTATTAAAATTGCGCGACCTTCCTGGTCCGCTTATAATGCGCGACCATAGTGATCCGCTTTTTCATTCATTTCATTTTCTCTTCGGCCATTTTCGTTTCACAATTGAACGAGAAAATCTGCGTACCAGATAGTACGATTGTAGCCGAATATTGGTATATATTTTGAGTTGCCCAATCGGACATATTTTCCGTCGTTTGCCATATTACTTTAGTTTAACGCCTTTTTGTGGTCTGGAATTATACACAAAAATATATGCGTGAGATAACTTATAACTGAAATGTACGCGATCTAACGATCCGCTTTACGATGCGCGATTATTGAAAATCCGCTCATTAATTTTCTTATTTTTTTTCATTTGCACGGCCACGTTGCCTGCTCCCTTTATGCGCGACGTTTTCGGTTCGCTCTTTATATTTAAATATTTGCGCGACCTTCCAGATCCGCTATTTGATGCGCGATTTTATGAATCCGCCTTTTTCAATTAAAAAAAATCGTCAACATTTTTTTTAATGTATTTTAATGCGCGACCTTCTTGGTCCGCTTTGATGCGCGACCTTCCTGGTCCGCTTTGATGCGCGACCTTCCTGGTCCGCTTATAATGCGCGACCTTCTTGGTCCGCTTATGATGCGCGACCTTCCTGGTCCGCTTATGATGCGCGACCATAATGATCCGCTTGTTCCAGTTATTTTCAACGTTACGTAATCTCCACCGACGCGTCTTTTTTTTTCATTTGAAAATGAAAATCTTTGTGCCAAATATTTGAATAATTTTCTGTTGCTTTAGGTGATTCCGTTTCCGTTTTGAATAACTATGCTATTTGAATTGCAACTCCTGGCAGGATCGCCATTGTGCATTTTATAACTATTAATCGGAAACGGAATCACCCAGAGCGGTACACTTCTTACCTGTAAGGTTGTTCGTGGTGAAATGTGCAAAGCAATTCTGTTACAGCTCGCTTGACCTGGTGCAATGATGTCTACCGCAATTTGTCATGGCATACTATACATTAGTTATTATAAACTCGTTTGCACCCACACAATCAGCAAATCCGTTTGCCGAGATTTCGGACAGTGAGATAGTTTTTACTGAAGTTTGCTGAGACACTTGTCATCTAATGTCTCTTTTCGACTTTGCAAAGCACAACGTCGCCATTGCTCGTGGTACTGGAAAACATATAAGTTGGAGGAAGGATAACAGATTTTTTATATTTCGTTGCAAGAGAGTGAAATAGGAAAACTATCTGCTTCGCAAATATAATTAGTAATATCTACTTATTTCCAGGTAGATGCGTTAAGGAGCAATAGAAAAAATTTACTCTTGGCATTATGTTTTCTATTTTGTAACGAACAAGATAAAACACCCTCTTTCTCGAACCTTTGCTTTTGTGGCTTATTTTACATACAATAATAAAGAAAAATCCATTCCATGTTCGGTTCCTGATGACTCGCAATTCATGATTCATCCCTGATCGCTTTTGCCGAACCAAGAGTAAAATTTCTGCTAAAAAGTTAGAAAATTTAAGATATCCGAGATTCTCAGTCATTATACTTTATGCCGAGACGATTACCGTGTACTCGGCTGTGCAAATCTCGGCATTTTTTTGCCGAGACTCAGCAATAAAATTTAAGTGCACGATTCTGACGGTCCATTTCCTTCCGTACCCGTCACCGGAACGATAGCATCCGTCAAAATCAATGTTGCTTGAATATCAAAAAATGCAACTAAAGTTTTTTTTATAATAGTCAATTTATCTTACAGAGTAATCCAAAGACTTGTATTCATTACCCAAGTAACATTTTTAATATTAATAAATATGTCTTCAATGCTACATCATAAATCTAGCATTAACACTTTAAACTCCACGAAAGCCTACTGAAAACCTCTATAAGAGTATGTTGCTGCCAAGTGGACTATTCTATATAAGGTTTATAAGGCAAAGTGAAGAATCAGCATAAACCTGCGTTAAAACTCCAAATTCAAGAAAATTTTGAAATCAGCTTTGCGATCAACATTAAATTTATTCGAATGAAATGAATTCCGCTATGAATGAACAGTCGTTTTGATAATATTTTTCTTGACTATATGTGTTTGTCATGTCTGCTTTTAATGCAATCAGTAAAAATATATTAGATTTTATCTACAAAATCGTAAAAACTTCAAGTGCTTTTATTTTTATCGTGAATGTATGGATAAAAATAAGAATTAAAACTAATCGCCTTGAAATAAATGCGGTTTTTGCGAATGTCTCCATGATTTATGAAAATTATTTTCTGTGATTCATCGTTATTTTTGTATAACACTATTTTGTGGCATTAAAACTCGCGCATAGGTTCTGAAAATGAATCATGAAAGTCCATCATATTTCATCGTTTCTGCATTTCGACGTTTATTTGATGTCTTGAAATTTTCTTCAATGCAAATTACACTTAACAAATGTGTCATAAATGTTCTTTAGAACCCTCAAAATTGATCTGAGTAAAACTGTCATCCAATGAAAACGGTACTAGATGTATGAAAGAATTTAACTGACAATAATGTTTTAAAGAAAATCTTTGAAAGCAATATTAAGAGCGTTTCCATGGCTTTATTCTAGTACAAATTGTTTTATTTTTAGTCCAGTTGTTAGTCTAGGTAAAGGGTTTTATAGAAGCTTTGAAAACTATGATATTACTGGTTAAAAGAAACACTTATTATAGTTAGGTATAAGTAGTGATTGAAAAATCAATTACAAAACTCCTTCAAATTATAATCAAAACCATAAGGCATTCGCATTGTTACTTGGGTATGAGCATTCAAAGTGGCCCCATAAAAATGAAATACCTAAATTGTGGACAAGATTCACAATTAGATCTATGGGTTACAATACATTTTATTGTATCTTGACTAGATTTCCAACGATTTAATATATTGTTTCAACGATTCACAATTGAATTTATTGTACACGGGGTGTTTCAAACAATATGCAAACTGTACATTTGATTGTTTTCTAAGCAAACATGTATGAGAAAATTTTATGATTTGAATTGTTACGATACTTAACCATCTATACATTCTATTGTAAAAAGCTTGTTAACAATTAATTGAATAGTGTACATAACTACATTAATATATTTTTCTATGGTCAAAGCGAAATTGTGGAAGCTTTTGTAACAACAAATCGTATTGTTTTTCTACAATATGTTTTATTCGGGCGGTGTTGGTTTTCGTTTTCTTTCCCAAGTAGCAATCTGCAACTAGTTCTGATACGACAAAGTCCAAACTATGTTGCAACAAGAGCACGAATATGTGTTTTATGTTATACTGGTTAAAACATGGTGACAGCAATGTTTCATCATAACATAACTAGTTACGAAATAGTTATTTAGGTTTCCAATCATAACATCTTTGTGTCATATTGAATTAAATATAATTTATAAGCTATCGTTACTTAATCCAAACATATTTTTAATCACAACAATGCTTCTACCCACTAGTTGAAAATAAGTTTATTTGACTTCAATAGTAGCAACCCATAACTAGTTTTGATACCACTTAACCCAACTGTGTTGCAACAAGAGCACGAACATGTTTTTTATGTTATACTGGTTAAAACAAGGTGACAGCAGCGTTTCTTTATAACGTAAACATTAAACTAACTATCATTTGTAAGTTATCGTTACTTGATTCTAACATATCTTTAATCACAGCTATGTTTTTAGCTACTAGTTGAAAAAAGGTTTATTTTCCGTTGCGAAACCATTATTAATACGTTAACGTATAAGTGAATCGTTACTGTGAATTGATATAGCAATAACTTAGATATTAGAGGATTATAACATATAATTTCTTCATTAATTCAGGTAGTTATCGTTAAGTTTTCCCAACGTTATGATAACTAAAATGCAAACAAAACAGCCTTTGTTGGCTTGAATATGGCGAACACAATATGGAGTGTAAAGAAGTGTATGAAACGTAAATAAAACCAGGATATTACATTCTTCAAAACTACTTTTTGCCGAAAATAGTGAAAGGCAGAATAGTCATTTTTGTTCTATGCACTGTCATAAACACAAAGAAAATAATATAGGGATTGAACATCGAATGTGATAATATTATAGTTCTCATGATATATGAATTTAAAATGATGAGAAATCACTCTACTTGGAATAAATTTGAGCATTCTGAACATAGGGTTATTTTGTTGTTTGTTTTTTATATCTTCATAAACAGATTTTGATGGAAGGCGCATAAAAAACAGTTAAGTAAAATTGAATTCCGCTCGACAATTTTTGGATCGTTGTGAAATTTGTACCTTGTATCAAGTTTGTGACTTAAAGTACTCTTCTGCTTTTTTATTGATGATAGAAAAGTATTCTGGATTCATTCAATGTTTATAATGTCGATGGTGACCAAGTTTCAACTAGTTTACTTGGAAACAAGTTATTTTCAAGTTATGAAAAGATAAGTTATTTAAGTATGGCATTACAACGTAAGGACAACATATTTTTAGCCGACTTGACAACTAGTAGAAACTGCGCTTTTTGAGTCATGCAAGTGGTTAGATGTTAGTAACAATCACTCAAATATCTGGTTGCAAACTAGTCACAAACAAGCTAGCGTAACAAAAATTGTTACTTGGGTTACCACGTATATGTTTTCTTCTTTCGTATCGGTGTTATGTTTTCTTCCTCTGTACCAGCGCATATACGTACCGGTGCGCTTTATAAGCCGGTTTGAAATTTTGGGAATCGGAAGTCAGATCCGGATGAAATTCAGGAGTTAGGTATGGGATCATAAGACGTTTTATTTGCAATTAAGTTTGTGAAAATCAGCCAAACCATCGCTGAGAAAAGTGAGTTCGTTAGTGATTTTAGCCCTCAGATACTCAATTTTTCCATGTTTTGCATCACTGCGCTGAATAATTTCTTAAAATATTGAACACTCTTTATCCTGTAATTCCGAAACCGGAGATCGGATGTAGATGAAATCCAGAAGTGTTTTATAGGAGCTTAAGCCCATTCATTTGAATTCAAGTAAAAATCGGTCACGCCATCTCTGAGAAAAATGAGTAACTAATTTGAAATTAGAACTTTTGTACTGAATCAGTTAGTTTTCATTCATAAATTTCGAAATTTCTCTAATAAATGAAAATATTCGTGATTTATGACACAGCCGCTTTGTTGCTAAAAGAATTAAAAAATGTGTGGCATACAGAGAAATATAAACCATTGAATGTTCACAGTGGTTCTGTCACATTGTTTCTTACTTTACTTATACACTGAAAATAATTTGCACGCTAGCATCATGTGCAAAGCATTTGAACTATCACTACTTGTAGAACACATGAAATTCAGGAAGATATTGAAGATATTTAGTGCAAATCATACTACATTTATCTGCAATGCACATCGAAACGATAAGATTTATCGTTACCTCTAGATTTTCTATGAATTTCATATGAGTTTCACATTGTTTTCCACATAGATTTCAAGTGTTTTGCACATACATTTGTGCTGCACTCATTTCCACTAGAAAACAAAACACATGTAGTTCGATTGGATAGCAGAACACATCACATCTAAAGGAAAAACATCAAAGCTAAGTGAAAAATATTCAAATCTTGCATCTTAGTGAACTTGCACATGAAATCTTAAAACAAATCGCTATGGTTATGTATTGAAATGGAAAAGCATATTAAATTGAAGTGCTATTTACATATGAATCGATCGTACAAATTTTTATCAGTGTATCTTTTACGGACAGTTTTTGAATCGATTTCGAAAAAAGGCGACAGTATTTTTTTCTATAATCTGGCATCTCTAGTGAATATCGCTGGCAACACTTGCACAATGCAAAGCAGTTGGCTCGCATATAAACAAAGTATAGGAGCCTAAATAATTTGCGTAAATACAAAACAAAATCAGTAATGTTTTGGCCAACGTCATACAGCGGCTTTTGTAATCTATTAATCAAGAGAACGTAAATTGATTCATCGTAGAAATAACAGATTTCTAGTAAAAATGTTGATTCTTTCATATATCGTACTGCTGTTTCACCTTAGTGTGAACGGACTTCAGCGTTCCGATGATCAAGCATCTATCGTTAGTATGATGGAGAAGGGACAGCGTCACTTAAACGTAAGTCCTAATGGCAAAACAGTGTTCAGAGTAAATTCAAATAATGTTATTCCTATGGTAGGAACTGGAGGAAAAAACCAACCTACCGAAATATGGAGAATGCTGGCTGCAAGCACTGAACCATCTGCGCGACGGTTGCCGGACGATGACGGATTCTATTCAAATGGATCTGGCGCTACACTTTACCGACTGCTTTCTGGACATGTCCGGTCAGGAACGGATGGATTGTGTGTCCGAGCGTACCGAAGCACTAAAACGGCTCTGTATGAGCGAAATGACCGATCGGGCTTTTGCGACTTATACGGAGTTCTTCACTCAAACTCAGAATATGTGCTTTTTTCTTCAGGGACAACACTGGCAACGGGAAACGGATCGTACCATCGATCGGTTGAGTCTGAAATCTCGCGAAGTGAGCGAGCAGTTGGAAATCGCCAGTGAGGTTCAGCAAGTTATGTTGGGTCATCAAAAGGAAGGTTTGAAACTTCAAGGTAGAATGCTAGAGATAGGAAGCAGTTTGGTCGAGTCACTGAATGGGTCCAAGAAAATGTTAAACAATCTAACGGAAGGTCTGATGAATTCTACCAAACAGCAGCAGGCCATTCTTGCGGAAATTTTCCATGAATTTCATATTCTGCATACCTGGCTGGTGGGCAGATATTCGTTCGTCGATCGATTGGTGTTTTATTTCTGCATTTTAGTTGGCACCATCGTGACCACTTCCACAAAGCGAACGGCTAGCGCTAGATTAATTCTAATTTTGAACCTTATTGGCGGTATATTCCTAGAGGCAGCTGTTGCAAGAATGATGCCATCTTTGGACGTTGTTCGAAGGGACCAACTAAATTGGACGATCAGAAAACTGTTCCTAGCTTCGAGCGTGGTAATCTTTGCATATTGCTCTTATCGCTATCAGGATCTCAACAAAAAGCTTTTGGATGAAATTAAAGAACAGAACCGTCAAATCATGGAAAGTATCCTGAGGATGAAGTTAGAGCAATGCACTCGTCCGGATCCGCCGCTTGCTCGGGACTTAGTGTTCGAGGAAAAAGACTCGCATTCCACCACACGCAGCTTCAGTACCGTTGCGCTGTCCGACAATAATTTCAAGCGTATCCCACGAAAGCCTCCCACAATAGTCACTGAGTCGGAACAAATCAACTATGAGAAGGAGAACAGTTTCAATGAACGACGGTCGCTCAGCCGGGCTGACCGGAATCTACGAGCATTATCACAGGCGTCTGAATCCAGCGTATCACTCAACTCCAGATACAACCTGCGACGAAAAACGAACAACTATCCATGAGTTGGGAAATCGACAAACTATTTATGCATTCCTTAATTTAATATTTATTTTTACGTTTAAGTATTTATGAAACCGAAACTAGCAGCAGAAAAACATCATACTAACTTGATGTGTGTAACATTCCAAAGCAGTTTGAAACCAAATAACTTACACCTAAGAATTGATGTAATGTGTTTATCGAAATAAAACAGTTGACCTGAATTGAAAGGTTTTTCAATTCAATCATTTTGTTAAAATTCTCATTAAAGCTCCAACCATGAGAGACATTCCCAGATTATTATTTTTTTTCTTAAAGAACATTTCGACCGTCCCACGACAAAAGGGCCTTACTGCAGATGAGTTTCTCTTTGTTTACCTTTTCTTTCACGATTTACCGAATTGATTTTATATTTGACGCTTTACTCTTCGCAAAACTTTCAAGGTAAAACTAAAAGCTTTCGATTTATATTGGAAACTTTGGAGAATTTGTAATAATGGATCTGTAATAATCAAAAGAGAAAGTAAACAAAGAGAGGCTCTCATTTGCAGTTAGGCCCTTTTGTCGTGGGACGGTCGATTTCACACATGTAGACTTGACACTTACAATGGATTCGTCGTTTCGCCAATATCTTCAGTTGGGGCAGTGTTCACGTGGCGCCACTGAAGCGCTTCTTAATCCCATATCTCGGTTGATTTTTCAAAAGGTCAAAAAAGCAAGTCTCTTTGTTTTCTTTCTCTTCTATAAATTACCAAGCGGTTTTCTACGTTTATCACTTCTTTGTTCTTCGGTTGAGTTATTACCCTTCCACTTTCGAACAGAGTTTTCTAATACAAGAAAACTTTAAGAAATCACGTCACAATACTCGAAAGAGAAAATAAACAAAGAGAAACTGTTACTTGCTCATACGGTCATTTGATAAATCAACCAAGATATAATAATTTGGAACCGTCATCCAGTCTGTGATTTAATTTCATTAGCACGATTAAGTCATCTCTGAGAAAATTGAGCGGTAAAACACAACGCCCTTGGTAGGTTACGTCACTTATACTATCGTATCTCCGGACCCAGAAGTAACAGCCATTTGATCTTCAAACTTGAAGAATGCCCCAACAGTAGCTTTTAAACGAGCCTAAGCTGGAGAGAATCGTCTCAGCCAACTCTGAGAAAATGTAGCGATAAAAAATCACCGCGCTTTGCCGGTTATATCACTTATACTACAATATCTCTGGCAGTCACGTACCCAGAGGGGGGGGCCCGAGGGGCCGGGCCCCTCCCGAAATCAAAAACAGATATATAATTATTTAGAAAGTCTAAGACATGTGTTGCAGAAATAACAAGACAGTAAACGTAAAGAAATGTAATACAATAACAGTTCCAGTGGAAAGGTTTAAAGTGTCTGTTAAAAGAACCCGTAAAAGGCACACTGAGAATTAGGTACATAAGCAATCTTCAGAAACATTATTTTTTATCTTTGGGCCCCTCCCGAAACGAAATCCTGGGTACGGGCCTGATCTCTGGAACCAGAGATAACAGCCCTTTGTTCTTCGAACTTGATCAATGGTTCAACATTAGTTCTCAAACGAACCTTAACAAAGGTTCAGCCATCTCTGAAAAAAAATGAGCGGTAAAATAATTCGTTGAAAGGTGCACGCACATACACACACACAGACATGTTCCGATCTGAGTCGAGCTGAGTCGAATGGTATATAACACTATGGGTCTCTGAGGCTCCGTTTGAAAGTCGTTTTTTTTTGGAAGTTCTATTACCTTTATATGGAGAAAGGCATAATGGTGTCGAAGTCGAAGTTCTCTTATAGGCGTTACGAAGTAAAAGCCTTGGTATTACATTCCTGTGGTGGAATTTGACCTTCTGTTTCACAACAGACTTCGCAGCCGATTCAGAGTGTACAGAACCATTGCATGGCTAGTGCTACGATTCTACTGACACTACGAATCCTTCCAGGTCGGGGCACGAACATACGACAACTGGTTTGTAAGACCAGCGCCCTATGCATTGAACCGCCAACCCGGGGCGTGTTACGAAGTGTTGCATGCGTTAATTTTTTAAGTTAAAGACGTTACGAAGCGTTACATGCGTTACTTTTTTGTAAGTTATAGGAATTACGAAGCGTTACATTTTTGTGAATCATAGGCGTTATGAAGCGTTACTTTTTTGTGAATCATAAGCATTAGGAAACGTTACTTTTTTGTAAGTTATAGTTTTGTGAATCATACGCGTTACGAAGCGTAAGATGCGTTACTTTTTTGTAAGTTATAGGTGTCACGAAGCGTTACATGCGTTACTTTTTGTGAATCATAGGTGTTACGAAGCGTTACTTTTTTATCCAAGTTATAGACGCAGAGAAATAGAACACAGTAGATTCTAATATATTGAGTCTTTAAGTCAACTTCAAACAATTGTTTGAATCAAATAAAAATATTTTTTAAACATAATTTGAGTCGAATTAAACTCTTTTTGAATCAAATTTAGTGTGCCAATGTGTATTAGATTCAGATATATTGAGATATGGATTCAAATTTCAAAAGTTTATTGAAATAAATCAAAAATGTATATGATTCAAATGCCTTTTACAGTACATTAAATGTATTTGAATCAAATAGGTTGTTGGACAGATTCAAATAAAAAACATGCTGACTCTTGCATTAAACTGGAGCAAATATACTGAGTCTTAGCTTCAAATTCATGGGTGTTGATTAAAATTGTTCGTCCTTGAATCAAATGCCAGATATTATTGATTCTAAATCATTTTCATTGGATCAAACATTACTACTAGTTGATTTTATGATATTTAACACAACTTTTGCTTGTTACATCATTCAAACGGAAAATGTACGGAAGTAATAACTTTTGAAGCAGCTGACGAATTTAAACTATCTGCACTATTGAAATCGTTATAATTGTGCGATACTATAGTGAGTGCTTCCATAGGATAGGTAGGTTATGAATTATGTATGTAAAGCGAAATTACATTTGTATTCATTCCAGAGAACGGTTTCACAGCAGAGTTTTTGGAAATTATTGAACGATAGGAAGTACAGGAGTCAATACCGCCACCGTACTTAGTTGAGCACCCAAAATGCAATCAACAATAAACAAAAAATTAATTAACAATATTTAATGAAGAATTCTTTTTAAATAACAATTTATTGAATTTAAAAAAAAACATCATTGAATCTACACACAGTCGCACGAAAGCCTGATTTTAGAAACAAAACTAATTTGCTTTGAATCAAATAACAGTTGTATTTGATTCCAAGTGAAATGAAATTCAGATGGAAATGAAAAATATTTGAATTCAAAGCACAATATATTTGAATTTAATGTTTCTTCTATTTATTTCTAATATTATTTTACTTTGATGTAAATATCAAATGTATTTGGATCAAAGGAAAATAAAAATGAGCGCTGATTCAAAATAAAATATCTTCGAATTCAAAGTACAATATATTAAAATTCAAAATAATTTTTTCTGCGTGTAGGCGTTTCGAAACGTTACATGTGTAACTTTTTTGTAAGTCATAGACGTTACGAAGCATTACATGTGTTACATTTTAAAAGGTACAAGAGTTACGAGACGTTACACACGCTACTCTTTTGTAAGTTTTGTGTGTTAGGAAGCGTTATATGTGTTACTTTTCGTAAGTTGTAGGTATTAAAAGGCGTTACAAGAGTTTTGGCATCCCAATTGGAACATATTAAAGTCACTTATTTGCAAAATCTACTGGAAATGTCAAAATTGTGAAATTATTAGAAATGATCCTACAAATAAATGGAATACACTGTTCCAAATTAGATTACATATCTTATCGAAACGAAAACTTGTATCTAATTTTGAAGGAAAATAAACATAAATATTATTCAAGTGAATTGATTGTTCTATTCTATCCATGAAGGAATCATTAGTTCTTTTGCTGATGTGAGAGTATTCAGTAAATTAAAATGTTATTTCACATGATTCAACGGTTTCAATATTATAAATGTTACCGGGTTGGAAGGACTAAAAAGACGAACGCAAGCGCACTTCGAGCACATGTTTGGCTGAATCCATTATTATATGCCAGAGAACAGAATGATTACCCGGCAAAAGACCGAAGTCAACAACAGTGCCTCGAAGGTCGTTTTAACGAGACGGAAAGATCACAATGTTTGCTGGTTTTCTGGGATAGGCATAGTATACTTTTGGAGGACTAACTCAAATCATACAAAAAATAGTATTAGCGTGCATTAATGAAGCGATTGAAGACCGAAATCGCTGTGAAATGGCCCTTCATGAAGCACATGAACATCGCTATCATGGTTAAAATCAACGGTTTAGGTTTCAATTTCGTGGCTTCCTCATACCATTATCTGTGCTCAGAGGTTAATTTTTATCTCTGAGAAATTTATGAGAGTTTCGTTTTTGAATTTCAGACCACTACTTCCGGAACATGAATCCGAAACCAGTAGAGCCAAAGTAAATACTATAAATTTATATGTTTTCCTTTCTCAACGAAACGGCTGTGCTATCTATGCAGTGAATTGTCGTCATTTAAAGTAGAAATGTAAATGAGCTCAGAATATATGGCATCATCGCAAGTCTTGTGGATTGTTGTGCTATATAAGTATTTAAGAGGTTTTAGACATGTGTTACAGAAATAACATGACAGTAAACGTAAAGAAATGAAATACAATAACCTTCTTCCGGGCACAGTCACAAATTTTAATTGAATATTCCATAATGACAGTTCCAGTGGAAAAGTTTAAAGTGTCTGTTAAAAACGCCGGTAAAACGACACACCGAGAATTAGGTACATAAGTAATCTTCCGTCAAATTATTTTTTTATCTGTGGGCTCCTCCCGAAACGAAATCCTGGTATGCTGTGGCTCTTTAAAAAGTTTAAAATTTTGTATACACCGCTTTCGGTTCTTTCTACTCAACAGGTTTCGCCAATCCCTGACGTGGGGAATACGATACGTGAACCAACTGCCCCTCAACCTTCAGTAATAAACACATCTCTACCTCAAGAAAAAGGATACAACACTGTAAAATTGCGACTTATAAAAGATTACATTAAAAAATTGAAACAGGCTGAAGATAAATTAAAAATCTAGAATTCCTTATATCCTTATATTACATTTTGGTGGGGAAAGGGTTCCAATCAGCTTTTTACAGCCCTGTCCAAAATGTATTGCCCTCCCCGTTAATTTGTATCAGGCCGAATTAGCGCATGCGCGCCATATAAACGCCTCTTTCAATATGAGGAAATTACATTGTTACCCAGCAGTTTCTATTATTTCTTCATGTTGATTTTCTTACCTTTGTTTATAGTTTGTATTCTGTTTTACCTTAATTCCAGTGTTCTATTCAGCTGTGATTCGTGTCTTTTGTTGTCATTTTTCACTCCGTACTTTTGCTGGCATGTTATGTTGCTTCCTTAAATGTAAAAGTTAGTTGTATGCAATGGTGTTTATATTCTTACCAATATTCCTTTCTAATTCTTTCAGCATTTTCGTATTTCTTGTTCCTCATCCAGTCATCCGTTTATAAAAAAAAAAAAAAAAAAAATTTGTGTTTCATTGATCTTTGTAAAGCAGCTCATCATGGTTTGACGGATAAGAACTGAGGACATGCATTTTTATTTAAATGATAATAACACTTGGGTTTAATAGTCATCCCTATTCTGTACGTCGATCGATTCGAAATATTCCGATCGAATGTGCAATTTCCATTCTGCATTCCGTTCGAGTTGGGTATGAACTCGAATATCATTCGTTCGAGTTGTTAAAATTTCGAACATTACTCGATCGACTTGCGTTCGTATTACTTCTGTTCGGTTTAGAATCGTTCTAATTTGTTTATACAAGTGTGACCGTTTTCTTTTACCAAGAAATGAATATAAAAAGAAAAAGAACGTGTAAGTAGTGTTGATAGCTTCGACAGTTAGTGTTCGAAATTTCAAGTGTCCCGAACGAATCATACAAGTCGAACGGAATAAAGAATGCAAAATTCGAACTCGAACGAAAATGTAGATTCGTTCGTATCACAAATCCGTCGGATTTCAGAATCGGGGTGAGTATTGCTACAGCATGTTCACATTTCGTTATCTTCGGTTGATTCTTGACAGTATATTACCATCCGCTCAGGCAGTTTTGAACATCTGGTACACTGACTCGCAATCGAAATGTGTCACAACCAATTTGATACAACACACCCGAGGGAACGGTATAATGTATGTTGTACACACAAAAACACATACATACACACAGGCACATACGCATACACACATGCATACATACCTACATATATTCCACAAGCAAGGATCACAACATTGAGTTACTATTTCTATTCTAATAGATTCTAACTAAAATTTGTGTACCAATAGTCATCTCATTAGTAGAGTCACCATGTTATTTTACCGATTACTCGACTTTCAATAAATTTATTGAGATAAAATCGAATACAAAATCTTTGCCTCGTCTGTAAGAAGCAATGGAACATAAAAGTAGTTCAGAAATGATTCAATACTGCTGTTTTAACGAACAAAAAAAAAATGCTCCAGATTTCATGTTATTCTTGAAATTAATCTATCAAATGTAACAAGTGACATATTAGGACTCCCTTTAGAAATAAGTTTATCTTAAGCTAACCTTTGGTATACACACCTTGATCTAAATAAAGACAGTTCCTACACACGTCTTACATGGTGTCAGAAGCGCGTTTTATTCGTTCCGTCGAGTAACGGTGATATCTATTGTACAAGTCTGCCTGGTAGAGACCAGTGAACTAAATCAGAAGCAGAAAATGATTTTTTTAACTTCACGCTCGCAATACACCGAATTTTGATGTTTATACTAAAATAATAGTATAGTTTCACAGCAGCGGTTTATCTCACTCCTGTAACAAAATGGCGGCATCGCCAGCAGCGGGACTCAAACCACCAAAAGCGTTGGTTTTGAGTGATAACATGTCAGCACAATGGAAATCTTGGGTACGACAATTTAATTGGTTCGCAACAGCGACGCAGCTGGTGGAAAAATCAGAAGAAGTCCAATCGGCCACCTTTCTGAGTGCGATTGGTGAGGACTGCATTAGGATTTTCGACACGTTTAATTTGCGACCAGAAGAGGAGAACAACTTAGTGCTAATAAAAGCAAAGTTTGAAGAGTACTTCATTCCAAAGTCATGTATAACATATGAGCGTTATACATTCAATAAGATCGTTCAAAACGAAGACGAATCTTTTGATTGTTTTGTTACTAGAGTGAAGGAACAAGCTAAGAAGTGTTCCTTTAGTGTGTTACACGATTCATTGGTTAAAGACCGGATAATTATTGGCGTGAAATACTTACAATTGGTCCCCCAACTGCTAAATGACGAGTTGACCTTGCAAAAGACGATTGAATTATGTCGCAACCATGAACTAACTGCAATGCAGTCCAGAGCGATGATAGCCGAAGAAAAAATTGACGCAGTAAAAGTGTTAAAGAAAAAATCAAACGATAACAGTGACACAGAAGTAATACAGTGCGGAAGATGTGGGAGAAAACACAAGAAATCCTCCTGCCCGGCATATGGAAAGGAGTGCCGATCCTGTGGCCGCAAGGGGCACTTCGCCGCACAATGTAAAATCCAAAATACCGTAAGAAAACCGACTATTCACACGATATCGGAAAAAAATAACAGTGATTCAGAGGAGGAATTATTCATTGGAGCTATTGAGACCGAAGGAGAGGATTGGTACCAGACAGTGAGAGTGGGAGGCAAAACATTCTCTGCTAAGCTAGATTCTGGTGCTCATTGTAACGTACTACCGTTGGGTCTAGCAAAAAGGTTGAAATTACTTCCCTTGAAACAGTCCAATACGAAATGGTTAGTCACATTTTCAAATCACAAAATGAAAGTCTTGGGCGAGGCTGAACCTTTATGTTATATTAAAACAAGACCAAGCCGAATATCATTCAAGATAGTCGAGGAAACCGTCACTCCGATACTGGGGCGAAAAACGTGCATAGCGCAGCAGCTCATAGCACGAGTAAATGATGTGCAGGTCAATGACAGCGATATTTACAATGGTCTGGGTTGTGTAAAAAACTACGTTTATGACATCGACTTGATCGATAACCCACAGTGGGAGATGAGACCAGCGAGACATGTGCCGCATAGCATTCGTGATGCAGTAAAAAAAGAGCTTGATTCAATGGAGAAACTAGGTGTCATTGAAAGAATTCATGATCCAACACCAGTGGTAAACGCAATGGTTTTAGTAAGGCGTAACAAAAAACTAAGAATCTGTATTGATCCTTCTCAGGTAAACCAAAACCTACTGCGACGTCATCATCCATTGAGTACTATCGAAGAAATCTCTACCAGATTGTCAAAATCGAAGTATTTCACGATTCTTGATTGTACGAAGGGCTTTTGGCAGATCCCGGTAACTGATCGTACGGCCAAGTTTTTGACATTTGGAACACCCTGGGGACGATATTGCTGCAAGCGGCTTCCGTTTGGATTAGCTTCTGCTCCAGAAGTATTCCAGAAAATCATGCAAGATACTCTAGATGGACTCGATGGTGTTGAATATTCGATGGACGACATTCTCATTCATGCGGAAAGCTTATCTCAATTGAAGGATATTACAGAAAACGTCATTCAAAGACTACATGAAAAGGGTCTTAAATTAAATAAGGAGAAATGCGTATTCAATCAGTCAAAAGCTAAGTTCTTGGGTCACTTGGTATCCAAAGATGGCCTAAGTGCAGATCCAGATAAATTGGATGCAGTGCGGGGACTAAACACACCAACGAACAAGCAAGAACTCCAACGTGCTCTAGGAATGATTACTTATCTTGCAAAATTTGTACCGAACTTGTCAAAAATTACTGAACCTTTGCGACGGTTACTGGCAAAAGATGCGGCCTGGGCCTGGGAGGTTGAACAAGAAAAGGCTTTTCAAGATATTAAAAATTTGATGATCTCACCACCAGTTTTGGCATTCTACAACGTCAACAAACCAGTCACATTGTCAGTCGATGCCAGTTCAAAAGCACTAGGAGCAGTTCTAATACAAAATGAAAGGCCAGTAGCATATGCATCAAAAGCCCTTTCTGTAGCCGAAAAGAACTATCCACAAATCGAGAAGGAAGCAGCCGCTATCAGATTTGCCTGTCAAAAGTTCCATCAGTATGTTTATGGAAAGGAACTTATTGTCGAAACGGACCATAAACCCTTGGAGTCAATTTTTAAAAAGCCCATGGATCGAGCTCCACCGAGATTGCGAAGAATTCGACTTGAAATTTCTCAGTACAACCCGAAGGTGGTTTACAAAAAAGGACGCGATATTCCAATCCCAGACATTTTGAGTCGGGATGTAAAAAATCCTATACAAGAACAAAATCAGGAGGAATTGGAAGTTCACGTAATACTGCAAATGTCTAAGAAAGCTGGTTCGGAGCTAAGAGAGCACACAAAAACGGATTTAGAAATGCAGCTCCTGACGGAAACGGTACTGAATGGATGGCCTAATAGCAAAGAAGATGTCCCGCCGGTTATACGGAAGTATTGGTGTTTCAGAGACGAGCTAAGTGTCTATGACGGTATTCTCTTCAAATCGAATCAGGTCGTAATTCCAAACACGCTAAGAAAGAAGATGCTCGAAACAGTGCATATTGGTCATCCAGGCATTCAAAGTAGTATCAGAAGAGCAAAACAAATTTTATTTTGGATAAACATGAACAGAGATATTCAGCAGTTGGTCGAGGGATGTAACGGGTGTCAGCATCATCAGCGTAGTAACGTAAAGAACATTATCATTACTAAAGAAGTTCCGGACCTGCCATTTCAAACAGTTGCATCAGACTTGTTTCACTTCCGTGACGGCGATTATATTCTCATCGTGGATAGCTACTCTAACTTCTTTGATTTCAAGCGGTTGGCAGAAGCAACATCTGAAAATGTCATTCGTGAGCTAAAATCATGGTTCTCGATTCATGGGATTCCACAAGTTCTGGAAACAGATAACGGCCCACAATACTGTTCAGAAAAATTCCGGGAGTTTTCGAAATCGTGGGCTTTCGAACACCAAACTTCAAGTCCACACTTTCCCCGTGCTAACGGTTTGGCTGAACGATTCGTTCAGGTGGCTAAAAACATTCTAAAGAAGTGCTTCGAGGATAAATCAGATATTAATCTGGCCCTGCTGCATGCTAGAAACACTCCACGTAATGATAATATTCCTTCGCCGAACGAAAGGCTTTTCGGTCGACTTGTCCGATCTGATTTACCAATGACACTCAGCATGCTGAAACCCAAGGTAGTGACTAACGTGAAAGATGCATTACTACGAGAAAGACTGTTGCAGAAGTCCTATGCAGATAGAGGCGCACAAGATCCACCAAGATTCTCGGAAGGCGATAAAGTTCTAGTGCAGGATCCGAAATCGCATCGGTGGGCGCCAGCAGAAGTACTTCGGGAGCTGGAAGAGGATAGATCCTATTTAGTTTCAGAAGGACATAGAGTAATAAGAAGAAATTCTCACCATCTACGTCGGCGTAAGGCGAATGACAATCAGAGATGCCAGGTAAAAATTTCAAATATCTGCAGACACCCAGTAAATTCGAACATCGGACGCATCGTGCACGAAAGCTTTTGATTGCGTTTCGAGCTTACATAGTGTATCGGTAGAACAAAAGAGTGAAGATATACCAAAGCAGAGAGCGAATATCCAATACTCAGGTGATGAGATATATCGGGGTTGGATTTCCAACCTCAAACATAGGGCCAGAGTTTTTCTGGCCCTAAGAGGCGAATGACCTAAAGGTTAAAGCCTCCATGATCGAGACAAAAGAATGTTTAACACTCTTGCACACCCTATCGGGGAGACGTCGGCTCCAAAATGCCTTGTTTGATATTCCTTCGCTCTGTTTCTCTAGCGATACATAATGTAAACATAAAGCTTTTTTAGGTCGACGCGATTGATGCAAATGGTGCAGAATTGTCCGATGGCGGGCCGATCGAAGCGCTACAATCGGCCCTATATCGTGCTCAATCGGTCCGATAATCGGCCCGATGATCGGGCCGATGCGGGTCGACAACATCCACCGGGCAGGGTCTGTAAATCTGAAAAAAAAATCTGCAGTCAGCAAGTATGCCTTGCTGGCAGCAATTTCTCACAGTATTACACACAAAACTGACTTGGCGAGCAAAAAAAAAAGGCGGAAATTTCAAAAGTCTGTAAATATAGACGAAAGTCTGCGATAATTTCAAAAGTCTGCAAAAGTCTGCGAGAATTTCTAAAGTCTGCAAAAGTCTGCACAACAAAAAATGTCTGCAGCACTATACCCCAAATCTGCAGATTTACAGACAAATCTGCAGACCTGGCATCTCTGATGACAATACTACCCAGTGAAATTTGTAGACCCGCATCGGTCCGATCATCGGCCCGATTATCGGACCGATTGAGCACGATATGGGGCCGATCGTAGCGCTTCGATCGGCCCGTCATCGGACAATTCTGCACCATTTGCATCAACCGCGTCGACTTAAGAAAGCTTTATTTTTACATAATGTATCGCTAGAGAAACAGAGCGAAGGAAAATCAAACTAGGCATATTCGGGCCGCCGTCTCCCCGATTGTGTGTGAAGGAGTGTTAAACGCTGTTTTGTTTTGATCATAGAGGCTTTACCGTTAAGGTCATTCGCCTCTTAGGGCCAGAAAAACTCTTGCCCTATGTTCGGGGTTGGAAATCCAAACCCCGATATATCGCATCTCTCCTGAGTATCAGACATCCGCTCTCTGCTTTAGTACATCTTCACTCTTTTGTTCTACCGATACACTACGTAAGTTCGAAACGCAATCAAAAGCTTTCGTGCACGATGCGTCCGATGCTCGGATTTACTGGGTAGCAGAGGTTTATCCCACAGTAGCAGTGCTGTCAACTGTTTTTTCCAAAAATCTGTATTTGGCGAAAAAAACTATCTGTACAATATCTTTCTCGAAAAATCAAACATCAATTTAGTGCGAAAACTGATTTTGCGACTAAAAAAAAAAAAAAAAAAAGGTCGCTCGACCTGGTTTACCCCTATGGAATCCAACCAACACAAAAAATGAAAATCGGTATTTATCTGTATGAAAATTGAAATATCGGTATTTTGAGAGAGCATATCTGTATTCCTGTATCGAGTCCAAAAATCGGTATAGTTGGCAGCGCTGCACAGTAGAGAATGCGACAGCAGTGAAGAGGAAAAGCAAAGCGAAACGTCACAGCCAGCGCTGCCAACTATACCGATTTATCGGTATTTATACCGATTTTTGGACTCGATACAGGAATACAGATATGCTCTCTCAAAATACCGATATTTCAATTTTCATACAGATAAATACCGATTTTCAGTTTTTGTGTTGGATTCCATAGGGGTAAATCAGATCGAACGACCTTTTGTTTTGGTCGCAAAATCAGTTTCCGCACTAAATCGATGTTTGATTTTTCGAGAAAGATATTGTACAGATAGATTTTTCCGGTAAATACAGATTTTTGGAAAAAACAGTTGACAGCACTGGTCACAGCGATCCCAACTTGACAGCGATACACTTTCCTGCAGGGATTCCGAGAAAAACTTGACAGGTGTTCAAGAGAATGGCAACATTGGGACAACCCGATTTGGCCGAACAGTTAAAAAGACGAATCATCCAGATTTTGTATATTATTAATTAATTGAAAAAGGAAAGATGTAACAAGTGACATATTAGGACTCCCTTTAGAAATAAGTTTATCTTAAGCTAACCTTTGGTATACACACCTTGATCTAAATAAAGACAGTTCCTACACACGTCTTACATCAAACAGAGATAACAGATCTCACTCTAACTAATGGTTTTCGTACATGAAATGACTAATGGATTTGAGATGAATGGGGGTACCGTTACCCAATTTCTATCTCTTCTATTGGTCGATCGTTAGTCCTGAGCTGAAACGGTGGCCTTTATTACCGTTCTTGCATGCACTCACTCTTACATTTCATTCACACATCATCTCACCCATCAGGTCCCAAACGATACATCCTCACAATATAAACTGGATGAACATCGTTTGACAGCTATCAGTGGTTTGCTCATTGGTTCGGTCATTATTATTTTATTATATTCTACAATATTCTATTTCATTCCACAGTATTCCATGGTACACAAACCACCAATAAACGTCAAAGATGGATTCTATTTACCGTTCATTTATTGTCATCGTGTGAAACCCAATTGGGATACGTTTACTCTACTTAATTTTCACTTCACACTGGTAATAAGGGCCGGTAGTATGAAAATAAAACATAAAAAAGAGCTCAGTTAAGCCCTACCGGCCTCTCCAACCCCGGATGTTGGAGCGTAATGCAATCAACATCTTATTCAAGTCGTTCCATATATTATTCATTTAATTCAATTATGAAACTAAAAACTGTAACGCATATTTTTATCAAATTGTAACGCTAATTGATTGTATGTGATGATGTTTGCAATACCGTCAAGCCCACCAACCAAAGGGAGGGAAATTAAAAATCTAGAATTGATCTGATTCATTAGTACGAAAGCTTTTATTTGATTTCCAAAAATGTTAAATACATACACATGGTCTACAACGCCTCAGTTCAAATCCTGGAAGTATATTTTATCCTGCTCGTGGATCCGCTCGAGGGCTTGATCGATTTCCACTGTCGGGAACCGGTCCACCCAGGACTTGATGTATCCTTCGAAGCTGGACTCGTAGGTTTTCAGTTGTACTTTTCCATCCTCAGCCAGCTCCGTGTTTGCCTGAAGGAAAATCATACGTGGTTTCTTGTGCAGTAGCACAATATCACGCCATTTGGCCCACGGATGTGGTCCTTCCTCGTTGACCTCCGAATAATGGTTGTACATCTTAGTAGCCCCGACCACGTCGCCAGTAGATTTGTAATACTGGAGCTTCAGCAAAAATTGCTTGATCGCTTCTTTACCGACGGTTTCAATTTTGCTACGGTCAAATTTCAGCAGCAGGTTCTTGCCCGGCTCGGTTTCTTCCACGCTAACCAAACCTTCGCCGGCCTCCAGCAACACTTTCATAATCACGAACCGAGCCTGATAGTGAGCCTGCAGCCAGGCCTTTTGCGTCGGATTGTACAGCTCCACCGCAACACCGACCCCGCCCCACACCAGCAACAACCAATTGACGTAGATGATGTTCTCGATTTCCTGCTCGTCAGTGTGGCCGAAAATTTTCAGAATTTCCCGATTCAAACTCAAATACAACCCGACCGCTTCCGCACGACACTCCTCATAGCTCGAACTCAACGATTTAAACTTGGAATCGTACGTTTCACCAGGCTCATACCAGCTACCGACGGATTCTCCATCCAACGGACTTGTGACCTTCTTCGGGTCGAAATTGTACTCGCCTTTCTCATTTATCCGAAGCAATTTACCGCTGCCATGACCCAACAGCTCGTGCAGGCCAACCTGCACTTCAAACGAGGCCGCCTTGTAGCGTTTCAGCAAAGCCTGATCTTCCTCGGACAGAAACGGAATCGAGTCCGTTTTATTGGTGTTGGCAAGGACATTACCCAACGATACGTTCTTGAAGCCTTCATCTTGACGTATTTCGTCATCTGTGAAAATTGAAATTTTTATTTTGAAATGCTCGTTTCTGTGAGAACAAAAAAAAACCTCTACTCACAATTAGGAATGTTGATCCCGCAAGGCACACACGACCCGGCGAACGTCAGTATATCGAGTGAGGTAAAGTCCGGCTTCAGATAGCTGTCCTTCTCGTAATCCTCACCCCATGGAAGTAGCTGGATAAATTTCTCCGCGTTGTCGACCAACGTTCCGAACTTGGCCGACATCTCCTTGTTGACCATGGCAACAAAACCTTCGAATTCACCTCTCTGACCGGTTGGATCACGGTACGTTTCGATAAACCCAATGTAGGTCTCAATAACCGGACCTTTGTCCTTGATCCAATACCGGGAACCGTTCTTATGTGCCTCTAAGCTACCTTCGTTGAAGCTCCGAATGTACTGTTCGATCATTGCTTTCTGATTTTCATTGGCCGAGTGCTTGTTCGCCTCGATAAGATGCTCGGCGACCTTTTGCATCAGCTCACGGTAATCGCCCCGAGTAATTTTAAAAATACATCCCTTGTATTCCACAGGCGATTGTGTTATTCCTTCCTTATCTCCTCCTTCAGCGGAAGCAAGTTTAATGTTGTAAACCGACTTACCATCTTCGACGGTCTTGAAAGTCCGACAAATGTACGCCTCGAACTTGTTCTCCTTCATCCATTCGGCTATCAGTTCCGTATCCTGGCTAGTCACATTCGACGAAAAGTACGTCGTAATACCCTGATCGCACAGCCCCAGCGTCTTGGTCTGTTCCGTCAACAGAAAAATTGGCTTTCTGGTCTTTTCCCAAAGATCGCCAACTGTCTTCGCATCCTCCCGGTAAGCTTTCGAACTTTTGATTATCAAATCAAACTTACTCTCATCCAGATTGGGAACGATTTTACTGTCACCCATACCCTTATAGTTTCCGGCGTTGGCCAAAAAACCGCAAGCGTAAACCAAGAAAGCCTGTCGGAACGAAATCAAAATTATTACCATCATTAAAAGATAAGCACATCGTACAAAGTGATAAGATAATATCACCATAGACATACCGTGAACTCGTCCTCAACCACTCCGGCCTCCAGTGCAGCCGTCTTCAACTCCGCCGTTGTCTCCGCGAGGAACAAACGATGCAAAAGTGAAAAAATTAACGGTGATTCCGGGCTGGATTGAACTAGAGCGATGAGGCCACCGGTCCATGATGCCTAAAATGTCAATGACTTCAGCACACGACGAACAAAAAAAAACGAGTATACGTTGCATACCTGGCTAAAATAGTGCGCGTACAGCTTTTCTTTTTCGCTGAGCGCCTTGAACGCCGAAGCACAATCCAATTCCACAATTGGCTGCGAGTTTGGAAGAACATATTGGCTTTTGTCGACAATTGCAGCCATGTTAGTATATTTACGTGCTGCAGAACGTCTTTGAAAAGCGACGCAATTAACGAAAGATTGAGTGGATTTTGTACGGTTAATTTGCCACGATAACCTAACAAAGCCAGTGGAATGCAGAAGTGAATTCGATCGAATGAGTTGACGAAAAAGCCGGGCGTTCGAAATTAAGGTTGCCATGTTCCCAGATTTTGTTTTGGGGAAGTTTCAAATTTGTTTACCAGCTTTCCAAATGAATCTTCAACGGCTATCAGACATCACTTAGAGAAAGCTTATAATTTTTCATTTTGTAATATATTATTTTAATTGATGCTAACAAATTACACCAATATCTAATGATGTTTGATCGACACTTTCAAATCGGCAACAATGTCAGCCTGATTGATGTCATCTTATGCACTGAGATAAAATTAACAATTATTATTTAGCATAAAGGACTATTCACACATTTCAGTTCCGTGACGGTTCAGTGAAAGTGCCTTCAGTGCGCCGTCAGTGTTCTTTTTTTGTCGGAATCCTTCCGTTCCGTTTCCGTGCCGCTTCCGTTCTGGCACAGCAAATGCAGTGACATACCGACTTCAGTGAAAATAAAAAAATATCGGTGACGACGAATTTGAGTTTGCCGGAAGGACGCTACACTGACGACGAGCTACGCTGAAACGGCACGGTGCCTGATAGGTATGAATGCGCGTATAGAAAACAAATGAAATAATATAAGTATCCGTGAACGATGTCGTACCGGCACTGAACCGGACCATGTATGTGTGAATAGTCCTAAGAAAAGCAGAATTGAATAAAGGACTATTCACACATATCCGATCCGGTTCGGTGCCGGCACGAACTACTGAGCCGTCACGGAACTGAACCAGAACGGAAATGTGTAAATAGTTGTTAAATAATTTAGCCAATTCATCTGCTATCGCTGCGTTGCTAAAAAGGTGTTGGTCATAATTTCCAGATTTTGCTTAAAGATTTGAAAGAAAATCTGTTTATGTTTATATATTTTTATCAGGAATCGAAAGCTAACATACAAAAACATGTGAACATTGATTAAAAAAATCGATCATTAATATTTCAGCTCCATAAAACATTAAAAATATTATTAAGGAGACAAGTTAGCCTATTGGTTTTATCGTCAAATTAAAAATTAAAGGATTTGCTTTTTAACTACGAAAGTTCCCGAATGAAAACTATTGTAGAAAAATAATACGATTTGCTGTTACAAAACCTTCCACAATTTTGCTTTGACCATTGAGAAATATTTTAATGTATTGTTATACACTATTCAATTAATTGTGAACATGCTTTTTACAATAGAATGTATAGGATGTTAGGTATCGTAACAACTCAAATCATAAAATTTTCTCATACATGTTTTCTTGGAAAACAATCAAATGTACAGTAACAATCAATGTACACTAACAATCAAATGTACAGCATCACGTGTACAATGTTCAATTGTAGAATCGAAGAAACAATATTTTTTGAATGGTTGGAAATGAAAAAAATCTTGTCAAGATACAATAAAATGTATTGTAACCCATAGATCTAATAGTGAATCAATTGATTATGCTGTAAAATCAATGGTTATTTTTTTACGGGTTGTCTTTTATCTAGAATTCATGTTGAAATAAATTAAGTCCACAACAATAGCACAACTATGTAATCTGAGAAAATTATTAACGTTTGAATTACTACGTAACAAACGACCGATCGAATTGGACTAAAAACAGATAGGCAATCTTACTAGCCAGAATTGAAAGCAAAATCAAAATAGTACATTCGGATGCAGAACTAGACTAAATGTACTGGTATATTTCATTGTCAGTGATATATTTCAACGGACATTAGGAATCCTTCCAAATCAGTACTCGAGCATACGATATCTGACTATGGTATTCTGAACCGCCGATCTGAGTTAGACAAAAATTAAGTAGCAAATAACATAAATCCGTTTATAACTACACTTCTAAGTTTTTCTTCATAAAGAAATAATTTCGTTTTACATTCAACTAGAGAAAAGTTGGAACATAAAAACATACAATTCGGCAAATAAAACTTGTTACTTAGCTGTTAATCATTTCTCTCAATTAAGATATAAGCCGTTGACATAAAGATATAAGTGGATATATCATCTCTAGTTTTCATTCATAACGAATAACAAGCATTTCGAATAAATTCGATGTTGTGAAAGTCCTACCGCGTCATCTCTAAGCGCATTTACAAAGTCAACTCACCTGACTACTGCACTATCTGGTTACTTCGTCCTATTCGAGTGACTTGAATGCGTGAACCGGGGAGGTTAATCGTTTCTTTCATTCGTTTGATGTTTTATAATGCCCCGAATTCACTGAAAATCAAAGCCGTTGCCGACAAAATTATTAAAAAGTTGAATTTCTTTGATGGAAACAAATAAACTTATTCAACTGCAAAATAAATTTCCATACTCAGTTACGCTAAATCACAAAATCAAATACATTTGTCAATCATTAACTGGTATTTTGTCACATACGGAATGTTCCACTACACTGAAACTCGACAATAACAATATAGATGCGTTTAATGACCACTCGAAATAATCAACGCAAATGAATTACATAGTCGGTTGATAAACACTATACGATAATGTTGTTACTAAATTAATTCTGTTGTTATGAACACATTGGACAGTGTTTTCAAACTGTCTATAGCTAACTATGTATTAATTCATAGTAACATGATATTATATTGTGAATGTATTTCGCTTCCCAAATGTCTCATGTTCGTGGGCAGTATTACATTACTTGAAATTATGATTACAACTATTTTTTTCCTGTTTTTGTGATGACAATCATTGTCAGAATGACCATGCTAGAAAAGTTTTACATCCCAATAGTTTAGTCGAGTTGTAGTCATTATTATCTAATACTTCGAACAAAACAGATGGTAAATAGTCTATTATCATTATTGAGGTAGAGAGCAGAGAAATTTAACACCAGATTCATAGCAACAATTCTATGTGGAGCAGCTTTAAACTGAAAGTCTATTTTATTTAGGTTATGGTGCACAATATGCTCACAGTTTCCAACGAGTTCTTTCGGTATTTCAGTTTCAAGTGAATACGACCGTCCCACGACAAAAGGGCCTAACTGAAAATAACCGAACTGATTTTATATTTGACGCTTCACTCTTCGCAAAACTTTCAAAGTAAAACCACAGACTAACAGACAGGACACTCAAATTAGATTCGTCAATCATTTTAACGGTCATTTCGAATATTCCTTTATTTGGGACAGTACTCACCTGTGTCATGATGGCGCCACGTTACCCTATCAAAAATATCCTTTCTGTCATCTAGACTGTGTTTATTTTTCTCATTTACCAACAGAGTTGCCATTCATACAGAATTACCTGTAATGTATTGATTTGTCTACGTCCATGCGAATTTCATGCAGGATACAGATTTAATACATATTGCCAAAACTATATACATAATTGTGCTACTTCTCATCCTCCAACGCAGTACAAAATCGAACCCGTTTTGTTACAATATTTACTTGCTTCTGGTCTACCGCCACTTAATTTCGGATGAAAATTCCCAACACAATAAAAAATAATCTAGATGAGCAACGTTGAGAAAAATAAATGGTTACCTTCCAACATCGCTGAAAAAGTTAAGTATATTATCAACGTAATCCAATAATTTATTGTGATGATTCATTTTCAAATATTATGATGAAATCAGGCATCCCTGCAAGCAGCTGATCGGTGTTGACAAACGAGGGGAAACCAACTAGTAAAAAAACTTTCACATAACACAAGGGGTGTACCGATAGTAAATAGTTCGCGCAGTACAATATAGGTGGAACTAGTGAATCACGAAAAATTATTTTGATAAGAATTTACTCATACTGTCATGTCTGTTAGTCTGTGGTAAAACTACAAGCTTTCGATTTATACTGGAAAGTTTAGAGAATTTGCAATAATGGCTCCGTAATAATCAAAAGAGAAAGTAAACAAAGAGAGGCTCTCATTTGCAGTTAGGCCCTTTTGTCGTGGGACTATCGAATAGTTTAATGACCATGCGAAGTGGTATGCGAAATGAAAATAATTCAACACTGTCATCCCTTTCGAGTGACCCCTCGATATAACGATGATATTCACAATGTAAAATACACTGGTGGCGTGATAAGACAGTTTTGGTTTGGTAATTTTCTTACGAAATTAAGTATGGCGCGCCGGGATTCAAGCATGTAAACATAAACAAACGACCAGTTCAGATCGGGATTTCACTACTAAGTTACTCCAGTTGTCGCGCAGCTTGGCGAATTTTTTGCACTAATTGAAAATCTTTACATTTTTTTTCTTCAAGGGCATGCAAGGCAACGTCGAAATATAGAAAATTGTGCACACATCCGATTCTGTTCATTCCGTTGGAGGAAGGATTTGGCGGATCGCACTGTGGAATCTATTACAGTTATCATGGATAATGGAGTGATTGTGCTGTGGGAGACATTTTTTGGCTGGTGATGCTCTAAATGATTCCGAATTGGGTGAATAAAATGTTGTACTTATTGATAATTTTATTTGATACACAATGGAGACCACACCAAATACAATTGACCACACGTTGATTGTCGCTTAACTGATCGGTTAACCGATAATGAATACATCTTGGTTTTACAGTTCCTAATCGATCAAACAATATCTGCCTGTAGCTCTTCATACTCTTAAGTATGGTTTTATTTGACTTATTATATTTTTTTCTGACGCAGTTTATTGTCATCTTTTCAGCGTTCTCACCAAATAAGTATTCGGCAAAAATGATGTTTTATCAACACCGCAAGGAGACATCGATCCATCGTGAAACAGCGAAGATGACAAAATGAAATCATTTCAGACTACCGATGTTCATATGGAGGTCGAGCGAATCGATCCATTTTTTCGCTCGAATTACACCGTCGGTGGAGAATGTTACCAGCCAAAGTTTGAGATTCCGAATGTTTACTGGGTGCATCCGTTCGAGGTTAACTACGAGCGAGTTGGTCATACGCTGCTCTACTCTACGATACAGGCTTCAGTACGCCCGTTAACTCACACACAGAACGAAAGTTTCATTTCAAGTTTCTATCCGTAGTACGGAAGTACTTTTTTAATAATGGTCGACGTGTTTCTGATCTTGTTATTTTTTTTACAGAAGGAAGGTGCTGTGACCACTAAGTCTGGCTAGATCAATGCCATTTGCTTCTACCAAATCCGTTTCGGAAAAATTTGTCTTTGAATCGAAGGTTGAGCTAAAATCAGTGTACTCATTACGTGTGATGATTGAAAATATTGAACTTACCATGCTTTTCTAAGACCCGACATTGAAAACCGCAAAATTTAAGCTGCATTTCGCTCGACTGATAATCTTTGGTCCCGAAATGTGTAGAAGATACGCGCCAGTTCTTTACACTATTGTACTCTAATCCGCAAAAAATATACCACTTTTTTCTAATAACCGGGTTCTTCCATGCTCGATGGTATGAAATAGACAGATTATTTCCTCTAATTCGACGATTGAAACATCCCGGAACAAAACACCGCATTTTACTGTAAACATTTTCACAAACAGAATCAATTCTAAATATTTTCATAAAAGCAACTCCCGGAACGTCATTTGTTTATGTTTTTTCCTCTTCCCGTCTCTCTGTTATTCCAAAATAAAATGACAACCGCACTAACACATAGAAAAACGTGATCACCAGGTATTTTACACCGTGGATGATATTCTTTCGAAGATGGTTAACCCAAATCGAGATACTTTTTAATAGCCGTAGCATGTTCGAAACGCCACCTTCAGGTAAACAAACGCGAGTGTGACGTTTCGGAGTAAAAGCCAAAAGTGTTACCTGTAAAATGGACGCTTCAAAACATGGGTTGTGAGTTTTTCTCCTAAATTTACTAATTGCTTGAATTTTGATCTGTAATTTGTTTTCCTCATACAGGCCATACACTGGGAACGCATCTTTCTGCCGATTGTGCCTCAAGACGAACTCGATCGAATTGCATGTTCAATCTCCCGAGGAAGCCAACGAACCACTGCTCAATATCATCAGCGAATGTCTTGGAATATGGCTAACCGTGACGGAAGACTTCCCTTTCGGTATATGTCACGAATGTTGTATGTCGCTGGAAGCGATTCGTCAGTTTCGCTACAACTGTCAACAGTGCGATTTGTATTTGAAAAGTCAACGCTCTTCGGCGGAACCAGGACTTGCAGCACCGGCAGATTCCGATTCTTCCGTAGAGCGCAAACCGGTTATAGAAGATCATCGATACCTGAATCCCCAACCGAATGTCATCGTGCTGCAGGATGTGAAAATAGAGGCACCATCCGGAAATGTGACTGATTTCAACAACAGCAATATAAGTCTTGTACCTGCTCAGTATTACGAACCACCGGCGCAGGAGCCATCGGGTGCAATGCCGACGACGGCGCCGGCCGCTCCATTGAAAAAATTCGACTGTCCCGAGTGCGGTAAGCAGCTGTATAGCTCCCGCATGCTGTCCCAGCATGTGGTCCGAGAACACCGACTCTGTCACGAGTGCCGCTCGTGTGGAATGGCATACAACAGTCCGGAAAAGCTGGAAACACACGTAGCAACCTGCACCGGTCGACCGTCGAGGTTCATGTGTAACCAATGCCCGAGCGGGAAAGTTTTCTCGACCGCTATCAGTCTGTCGGTGCACCTGTACTACGCCCACGACAGTTTGCAGTCGGTCGTTTACCGGTGCGAGTCCTGCAAGAAGAACTTCAAAAACCGAACGGGTCTCAAGTATCACTACAAGACTGGTCACGGCTGTACGATGGTGGAATGCGAAATCTGCCGGAGGCCGTTTCCCACCGAGGAGAGTCTGTACTATCACAAACTGGTGGAACATTGAGGCGGTTGTTTGTTTATTTTATTTTTTAATGCATGCTTCCGTTTTAATAAAGACGTTTCAAATTATATTTAAATAAGTTGTATAACTGATTTTTTAAATGAATAGAAAAACTTCACGATTAAGATTGGGGCTTTTGTTTGGCAAAACGCAATTCGTCACTGTCGTCGACGTTTTTCGCCGAAGCTGCCATCATTTTTTCTCGAATTTCCAACGGTAGTCCAATCGTGCAATTGACCAGTTTTGGTGACTCCGGATTGGGAACCAGTTTTGGCACTATATTCGATGCTGGTTGGGATGTCAACCGTGAGAGAGTTTGAGTTATGGATGACCTGCAACGATTGCTGATAGAATGGTGTTTCAATTCTAACGGTTTTCGAAATAGGACTTACATTTCCGAGAGAGTCTCTAGCAGATCTGAAACGTAATTATAAACTGACTGCAAAATTATTTTCGCGTTTCTTCAACTAGTGTCTCTTAAATACAGTGCTTCCGAAAAATCAACCCAAGCTGAATAAACAGATCCGGCTGATTCACATGACATACGAAGTCGAAAACAAAGCGGCTGAATTCTTCAAACTTTGTTTACTCTGTTTAAAAAAAAAACATTGTTATTGAGTAATTCCAAGTGACGCATCGGGAACTTTATCCAAACGGAAAATAGAACGTTGTGTGAATTGGGTATTTCTGCCTCGTTGAGTCGTGCGACCGGTGCTGAGTAGTATCAAGCGAAAACAGTAAAGATTTGATAAAACAACACAGTAATGTTTTCAGTTTTTTTTTATTTAAAAATTAAATTAAACAAGTACACGTACAGTACATGTACACCCGGAATATTATACAACCAATAAAGAAGCAACACTTTATTATATTTCCAAGTACGCAGGAACACACACACACGCCAATAAATCCTACTTCAAACATCTGTTCCATTCGGCGGATGCTTTTTTACCGAGAGGTTTCCCGTGAACCTGCGCCCGGTGAACGATGTACAGCCCCAAACTGTAGAACCTGGCAGGACATAAATTACAGGTATGACGGCTGGATGAATTTTTGTATTTCGTAACCACCGGTCCTGAATATAGGTTCATTTGTTTTCTTAGTTCCTTCGGAGAAATCGGTACAATTTTGGCCGGTACCGGTGGGTCTGTTGACCGGTCCTTTCCGGTCTTGGCCTTGGCCTTGGCGGCTTGTTGTTTCTTGATGTGGCACTCGAGCAGGTGTCGGGTTAGGAACCCTTTGAATGAAAACGGTCGCCCGCAGTAGTCACAGGTGTACTCCGGTGGCGGAGGACCTTTCGGTGGTTTGCGAACGTTTCGTCCGTTTGCATGTACAATCCGTATCTTGACGTTATGCTGTTTCGGTGCCACTGGCTGACTTGCCGGTGATTCCAGATCCAGAACCCCTTGCGCTGAAACGCACTCTGAATTATTATCGGTTTCTATGGTAATTTCCTGTTCAGAGTTGTTGACAAAATTAGACAGCGATGTTGACGCTAGCTCGGACGTTTGTTCGTTGACAGTTTCATGAGAGGGACTCAGTGGTTCGACCTTTATTTCCTCCCCTATTCCAAATTCCATAAAATCAGACAGATTGACGGGTCCCAGTCGACTTTTCCGAAGAGCAAGATCGCAGTCTTTTGAACGTTCACGGAATGCTTCAAACGCTTCCAACGAAGCGGAACAAAATCGACAGATAGTGCAGGGGAAATCTTCTTCTGGTACAAGCCACAAACCGAGACATTCATTGATCTGATCCACTACCGGATGCTGATATGACATCAGTACCCATTTCAGGTGCTGCTGGGAGAAACACAACCGACAGTAGCCAGTCGGTTCGATCTCAGGACTGCAAAAATTCAATTTGTTTAAAAAATAACAAAATTTAGATCTATTCAATACCTACACTTGCATTTTGCTGCCTGTTTCAAACACTGGGCTATAACTTTAACTTAACGTAACGTACAAACTGGATTATTTTCCAGAATAGAGATTAGTGTTTCCCGAAACATAAAATAAATAGAAATAAAATTTCCAATGCCTAACTTGAACACAGGGATGCCAGATTAACATTTTAACGGTTGCAAAATTCATGCTTTAAGCTGATATGTTATTTAAATTTGAGAACAAAACAAAAACTTGAAGATCGCTAAACTTTAACAAAAGTTTTTTTTATTTTGTTGGTAAATTGCGAATCTGAAAAACTTGCCCGATCGCATATAATCAGCGGAATAGGTGGAAAATTTACAAACAATGCTCAAAAGTGGCATCCCTGATCTGGACACATCTGCTACAGATACACGATTATTTTCCACTAGTCATTTTCATGAACAAAAATTTCAGCAAAATTTAGGTAAACGATAGGGATGTTCAAAGCAGTTCGGTATCAACCTCCGAAAACAAACCGAATGGGTGAGAAATTTTTATTAGAAGTTCCATCTAGAAATCATAAATTGGAGCGTACTCCAATTCTGTATTCGATTCCGAATGAAATTTCGCCAGCAATCAATTGGTTTGTTTGTGATTTACTCAAAATTCTGGGTTTAAGTGGATATTGAGACAAATACAAATAAAAATAATAATCACCCTTATTCTAGTTTGCGATACGTTCGAAAGTATGTCAAATTCGTATTACCGATTATGTTCGAATTCATCCCACTTTTAAACATTGTATATGCATCAGAACAACGCCTATCCAACTTTAAACCATCGGTTCTGGTACAGACTTAAGTTGCAATGGAAAATTGTTTGACACTATTTGTTATTTGACTTGTTTTTTTTTCGCTGATTTTGTATCATCATGCTTGTTTACGTGTGACTATTTGACAAACACATACTTTTGAACGAGTGCGAACAAGCCAATTTTGTTTTTACTCAAATGGGTACGAACGTAATTCCTGTGAAAAAGAAGTGGCATCGCAGGTAATTTTTAGGAAGATTCCAAGCATCAAAGAAGGTACGAATGCAACATAATAAAAAAATATCGAGATATCAAGATCAATTTATTCAAGTTGGTAAATAAAATTTTGAAATTAAACTTTGTGCAACATAAAAAAAGTATTGAAAATAGCAGACCGATCAGTAGTATCTCGAAAAATATGTTGCATTATTCTTCCGCTTTTGTTTTCGATCGTCCACATATTGATTACATTGGTAAAGGTATGCATTTAATATAAAATAAAGCATGTATACCCATGGCGTTTTTTTTTCATAAAGTACATAATAGTAAAATTTGATGTGTAAAATCTTTTAACCGCGCATATATCTCGGTTAATTTTTCAAAAGGGCGTATAAGCAAGTGGCAGTTTCTCTTTGTTTACTTTCTCTTCTATTAATTACCAAGCGGTTTCCACGTTTATCACTCAACTCTTTGCATGAAATGATATCCCGAAACTTTCGACTTTCAAACAGAATAGTGATATCAAAGAAAATCTTTTTAATCACATGACAATAATCGAAAGAGAGAGTGATTAAAAAGAAACTGTCACTTGCTTATACGCCCTTTTGAAAAATTAACCGAGATATTCGAAGACTCTCAGAAATTCTTACATTCTAAAAGAAATTTGGTGGAAATCTGTTTTCAATGTATTCGAACGGCTGATTCGCAACATTAAACTGACGAATCCAAACCACGGTATTTCGTAAATATGCATGTTCCAAATCCCCGACCTGGAAGGAAGTAGAGACCATGTATGTGCTTTTGATGATTTCTTTTGTTGGCAGACTTTGAAGTTTTGTTAACTTTTTTTTACAGATTTTTGAAGTTTCTATAGACAAACGTTCAATTTACATACTTTTAAAATTGCGTTGAGCTTTTTGCCTTTTTTCTTGTCATACTTACAAAATTTAAGACTAGAATTAAAAAATTTCTGATAACCAAATGCACTACATTTTTCGTGGTAACTCTGCCACGAATTCGTGACGTAGAAGGCTTTTGCTTCCCAGTTCAGAGAGAATCGATTATTTCAATTCCAGATTCAAAAGAGATCGTTATTCAAAAACATATGAAAAGACATTTTGAATTAGTCATTAATGTATACCTGATTCTGTACTTGGATCGAATTAGGGTAACAGAGGTATTTTGGCCCACCTTAGGATTGATTTTATTTTGGCCCACTTCATAAAAATATCCACCAAATATTGTAATATCTTTAAAAACCCCTACCGCAATAGGTAATTTAATGTGATTAGCTTCAAATTGATGCAAAATGAGTTACTTAACATCGATAAAATCCGATTAAATCGATAAAGTTTGTTAGGTGGGCCAAAATATATGAAGTGGCCAAAATACCTCTGTTACCCTATTCGAATTGAAATACAGAACAAAATATTACGAACAATCTGTTAGATGCAGAATGTGTTTTATAACAATAATTGGAAAATATCAAACTTAAAATTAGTTATTATGGCTACCCTGTCCCTAATGACAGTTTTCTGCGCCTGGCAAACGAGCAGAGATGCCAGGTCTGCTAATCTGCATATTTCTTATGAAACGCTGCAGACATGTTTTGTTAATTTTCACAGACTTTCGTCAAAATTAACAGACTTTCCAGTTGGCCCCGCTGTTTTTTTTGCTCGCCAAGCAGAGATGCCAGATATTTTCATAGAAGATTAAAAATCTGTATTTATCTGTATTCACTAATAAAACGAAATTTCTACAATAAAATGATATTTAAAGATGTTATACCAATAGATTTTTGTTATAGAATGGTAGATTCAATGAACATTTCTTCATATATTTGTCCGTAATTGACGCACCCACAAGAACATTTAACGACGGAATTTAATAGTTTTTGTTATCAACCACAATTGAATTGTAATTTCATATACTTTTTTTCGTTTGAAAATAATGATTTTAAAATTCAATTCAAGTCAGGTCATATAGTTTCTGTCTGAAAAAAGTTTCACGATGCCATGACTTCCTTGAACATCAGTTCAAATTGGTGTAAAATTATAATATAAATGTATTTCAGTGTTCGTCATCGAATAGCTACACGGAAGATTTCCATTTTAATATGTGCAATCAAACACTAATAGATAGCTCAGCTGGAAAGGTTTCATTATTTCTTGCTTCTTTTTGAGGTATTTGTACAAATCTGTATTAAATTTGGGAAATCTGTATAAAATCTGTACATTGTATTAAATCTGTATGCGCATGTAAAAATCTGTATAATACAGATAAAGGACTATTCACACATATCCGGTCCGGTTCAGTGCCGGCGCGACACCGTGCACGGATACTGATATTATTTCATTCGTTTTCTATGCGCGCATTTACACCTATCCGGCACCGTGCCGTTTCAGTGCAGCTCGCCGTCAGTGTAGCGTCCGTCCGGCCAACTCAAATTCGTCGTCACCGATATTTTTTATTTTCACTGAAGTCGGTATGTAATTCCATTGGCTGTGCCGGAACGGAAACAGCACGGAAACGGAACGGAAGGGTTCCGATAAAAAAAGAACACTGACGGCGCACTGAAGGCACTTTCACTGAACCGTCACGGAACTGAAATGTGTGAATAGTCCTTTATCTGTAAATCTGCAGATTTCGGGTACAGTGCTGCAGATATTTTTTGTTGTGCAGACTTTTGAAAATCGAAATTTTGCTCGCCAAGTCAGTTTTGCGTGTCATACTTAATAGAGAAATTGCTGCCAGCAAGGCATGCTTGCTGACTGCAGATTTTTTTTCACATTTACAGACTTTTAAAACCCTGTCTGCAGATAATTGAAATTTTCACCTGTCATCTCTAGTTGTACTTTATAACGAAATGCAAAGCCGCAGACATTTTTCGAATCCACAGACTTTTGCATCTTTGTCTGAAGACATTTTAAATTTTTACCTAGCATCTCTGCTGCCAAACGAGGTTCAGTCTGCGCATTTTTAGTCGTGTTAAAATGATTGATTAAAGCAAAACAATTCATTGATAACTGATTTGAAACTAAATATTGTAGATTCTTTCATGAAGTACGTTAAAGAATTAGAGCTGCTGAGTAGTTTTTAGTTGAAGATTTGAAAACAAAAAAAATTACTCTCATCCGTGACAGTGTGATATTATTGCACACTGCCGTGACCAGGATTCGAACCTGGGTTACTACGGCCACAACGTAGGGTCCTAACCACTAGACGATCACGGCTATCGAGAGTGATGGTGAATGGCGGGGTGAGAAGTGCTACAGGCAGCACAATAGCTACAAATACGAGTGCCCGATTTGATTGATAAATTTTATTTATCCTTTCAACATTTTCTTCAACAAGTCTACGGTTTTTGCCATATCCAGCTTCTGTTCCGTCGATTTCGCGATTTCACCGGCTAGTGCGTAGAGCATTTTTTCCTTTCCTTGTTTGTACTTTTCCACCAGCTTCGGATTATTATTGACGGCTTCCTGACAAAGTTGTTCTATTCGATCTATATCGGTTATCATAAGCCAGTCCTTTCGTATCGCAATTTGACTAGGCCGTTCGTGTTTGTCATCACTGTCAAGTGCTTCCTGCAGAATCAACCTTCCCAGGTGTGCATTAATTTTCTTTCCGTCCAGCATATCGACCAGCTCGGCCAGATGAGCAGACGGAATGGGACATTGATGGACGTCTAGTTTGTTTTTATTCAAAATCATGAGAAATTCATTGATTAGAAAGTTTCCCACCGTCTTGGGAGATCGGGTTTTGTCCGATTCCTGCAAAATGTTCTGAAAATGGTTGTACAGCGTGATGTCGTTCTGAAAGAAAAGATTCCTTGTATGTATTCAATTAATTATGATTATTCAATCTATTTCTACCACTAGAATTATTGCCATTTCGGGAGTCAGCTTATGTTCCTCGACAAGTCTTTTTCGAGTTCCATCCGGTAATTCGGGTAGTTGAGTCTTGATGCCAAGGACGTTGATTGTGTCTCGGTCCGGGCTTGTTCCTTCAAGATCAACGTGCAACGGTGGGAGATTCGGTTCAGGCATGAACCGATAATCCTGCACCACTTCTTTGTCTCGCATTGAAACAGTTCTCCGCCCAACGGCATCCCAAGCACGCGTTTCATTGAAAATATTTCCTCCAGTATCCAGAATCTCTATCTGTCGTTCGATTTCATACTCAATCGCTTGTGCCACAGCTCGAACGGATCCAATGTTTTTAACTTCGGTCCGTGTTCCCAGAGGCTCGTTGTCCCGATGAACGGAAATGTTTGCATCTACGCGAAGAGCACCCTCTGGAATGGGTAAAAAATATATTCGGTATAAAAAAATTGAGTCCCACCGTGACAGTGTGATAACTTGCGCACACTGCCGTGACCAGGATTCGAACCTGGGTTACTACGGCCACAACGTAGGGTCCTAACCACTAGACGATCACGGCTACCGAGACATGAGAAATAATATTCCCCGATGTACTATGAAAACATTTACCACCTATATTTAACAGAAATTTGATTTGCATTGTTCTAAGCCAAAGAAAAATACTTAAGAGCGACCCTTACACGTGACAATACCTATTCGGATTTTACAAAAAAAATCAAGCGTTTTGAAGTTTAAATATTACTACAACTGAAACATTGAGAGAGGAGCGCTTACTGCACATATATTACACAGTTTCCTCTCTGGAGAGAAATTATTGTTGGATTGAAGAGCAGTTTTTATTTTTTGACAATTCGTCAATCCAATGAAATTTCCACCACACAATCAAAAGTATTGTCAATACTTCTTGTATTGCAAATATTGTTGGCTGCAAGGGTCCCGCCTCGCGCCGCGCTAAGCAGATACAGAAAACGATTTGATCTTGTTAGATTGTTGCTATTACTTGAAAAATAACTGGTTAAACGGGCCCGGTGGTTTCAGGGACACGTCAGTGATTCGAAGCAAAAAGTATTGCGTCGGCCGGGAATCGAACCCGGATCAACTGCTTGGAAGGCAACTATGCTGACCATTACACCACCGACGCACTAACAGACTCGCCTCAGGAAGCATTTTTTGTCCGTTATGCTACCCATACAGTTACAAATCAAGCACACCGGAAAGAGAGCGCATGTGTGTAAAATCGTCTTCCAGGCAGCGGCGTACAAGCTTCGTTCTAGAAATAGTTCGAAAGAAAATGAAAACCGACTGCAGGGTGAAATCGAGAGAGTCAATCACTTTGACATAAATTCGTTTAGCATAATTTTGATTTGAAACAAAATCGCTTAGCATAAAGTTAATTTGGCTTGACCAAAGAGCCTATTAGTTGCAAATGAGAGCATCTATATGTTTATTTTCGGTTTCGTTTATTATGGAGACATTAAACGAGTGTCTAAACATTTTTTCCAGATTTGGTAAACCAACAGTCTTATAATTTTTTAATTCGATAAAGCCGTAAAATCGATTAAAAAAATTATTTGTGAAAATCGGTTAAGAAATTTCCGAGAAAATTAAGTGTGCATTTTCTCATAGATTTGCATATATTACCTTGTAATTTCGGAACCGGAAATGGGATAAAGATGATATTCAATAGAGAGCTATGTAATAACCCTTTCGCTTGAATCTAAGCTTGTAAAAATCGGTTTAGCCATTTCTGAGAAAAGTGAGTGACAACTTCAAGTAAAAAAAAACAAAACTTCCGCAGTGTTTTACTCGTGTTTCAAATGTAGGCAAATTAGAACGGCAGTGTGTGTCAGTTGTAAATTTAACAGCAAAACTGTTCGTAGAAATAAAACTAAAAACGGTTTGCTGGGGCGATGTGCGTTTGTTCTAGTTTTATTTCTATTATAGATCTATCTCCCTCCCATATAAAAAAAGCTTCCAGCGCAGAAGCAAAAAACATCCTGCGTCGGCCGGGAATCGAACCCGGATCAACTGCTTGGAAGGCAACTATGCTGACCATTACACCACCGACGCAAGCACATCCAGATGGCCAAATGTACCAACTAATAAATTTTATCTTTTTTTATGTTAACAAAACTGTAGTTACCTTCCATTCGACAAGAACAACTTCCCAGCCGGGTTAAAATCAATATTAGTTCCTTAACTAATGCTGCAGCTTCTTCTCCGGTTTCTAAATCCGGTTCAAAAACTAATTCCATCAACGGAACCCCGGCACGATTCAGATCAACCAAACTCCTGGAAATAATTGTACAATTGTAAAATCTAAACACATTTATCAACACACTGAACGAACTTCTTTTCATAGGGATCGTGCAACGATTTGCCACTGTCCTGTTCGAGCTGAAGCTGATGTAGTCTCGAAGACTTGTAGTAAGGCTTCCGGGTCACCCCGGGAATGATGACCGGAAACGTCAGCGCTCCTCCTCGTGCCAATGGTGCCCGTTGTTGCGTAATCTGGTACCCGGCAGGCAAATCGGCATAGAAGTAATGTTTCCTGTCAAACATCGAAACCGGACTAATGTCACAGCCGAGAGCCAGAGCAGTTCGTAGTCCATGTTCAACGCAAGCCCGGTTCAGCACTGGAAGTGTACCCGGAATGGATGCATCGAACAGCGACACACGGGAATTGCTAGCCGCTCCGAAGGTCACTTCGGCACCGGAGAATAGTTTCGATTTGGACTGAATCTGGGCATGGACTTCCAAACCTACTACGCTTTTCCACTGGTTGTTTGGTCTATCAAAAAGTACAATATTTGATCGTACAATCATCACTTTCCCGGATCGGACACTTCCTCATTTACTCACCGATGATAGGTTCGTCCAGCAGCAACATCTGCTGCTACCTTCGTCGCAAACTTTCTTTCATGGTCAACGAACGCTTTTGGAACTTTTACCAGCAACGTTTTCCAGAGCATATTATTTATTGAAATAGCCGAAAAATTTGCTGCTTCATGAAAGCGATCCGCAAACACGAGTTTGTTTACGCGAGTTTTTTTTTCTTCCTTGGCTTGGAAACGATTTTTCGGACCTAGCTTCTGAACGGACCTTGCTTGCATAATTCGAGCAGTTCTGCTGTTTGTTGTGCTCGACTCGTACGGCTGCGAATAAAGTGCCAGTTGTGTCGATGTTCGGCGGATTGTGAATTTTCTGTATACTTGTTGAAGAACTGTTTTTTTAATGTACAAAAATGGTGTTAAATTTACTGCATCAATTAGGTAACAGAAGAGTGTTATGTGCCCGAATATGACCACAACTGGGAAGCTGCTAGAGAGTATAAGGTAACTGTTCGGCTTCTTAAACGGTTGAATAATTTTGATATTCAAATATTTCCTTTCATTGAAACATTAGAATATGTGATGAATTTTTATAAAAAAGGAATGTTTTTTGTTATGTTAGAAAGATAGATGTAGGTATAATAAAACACATCACAGAATAGAATAATGAATTTTTAAATATCGGTTCTGTTTTGTGTTTGGGAAACTGTTGCCAACTCAACGAAACTGTCAAACATTGTGTTCAGAAACTGATCCTAGGATAATTCTTCAATCAAATCTCCAACAACGGTATGTCTTGTACACCGAAGACAATCTATAGTAATGATTTTATTTCATTAAAATTATATTCTGTTCTATTCACGTGGGGTTAGCTCTACGATATAAATCTAATTCTTTTTATAGCATAGTTTATAGGTGTGTCTGTACGGTCGCATGCATGAAACATTGTTCTTGGTTGTGTTGTGAATCGATCGTGTACTATATAAAACTGGCCGATATTCCGACGGACGGGCGCTCTACAGCCGCTCAGCCATAGCCCGACCGACAATCTTCTCGCAGTAGCTCGTCTGGTGCCGCTTGAGGTCCAGTATCCGATCGAACTCCTTCCCACAGTAGCTACACTTTCGGTCCTTCTTGCGCATCTCCCGGTGCACCCGGTACATGTGATTCCGGTGCACGCTGCCGGACGAGAAACTGACGTTACATAACGTACACAGAAAAGGCCGCTCGCCCGTGTGATAGCGCATGTGATCCTCCAGGGTGCGCTTGCTCTTGAACTGTCGGATCGGATCCGTACACACCTTACATTGATAACTTCGAATATTCTGATGAACCGTCTTGATGTGGTTCTGTTGTACGTATTTTGTCTTGAACTGCGCCAGGCAGATGTGACACTGGAACGGACGTTCCGAGGCATGCACTGGAAGATGATTCATCCACGCGTCACGGGAGGAAAACTTTTCGCCACACACCATGCACCGATTATCTTCCAAACTACTAGCCAACGTAGTTTTCGATCCACTCGAACCGGAAGTAGTGCGCACCTTGAAGATCGCTCTGAGGCTGGGATGCTGAAAATCTTCCTCGCGTGACTCCTCCGCCGTCAATGTGCTGCTACTGCTACCGATTTCCTGTTCATCATCTTCCTCTTCCGGTTCCGCATACTCCGGGCCCGGTTCCTCTTGCTGCTGTTGCAACTGCTGATCGGCTAAATACTGTCTCCGAACACTTTCCAGTGTATCGTCTTCTAAGGGTTCTTGCTTTACAATTAGCACTTCCGGTTCCATGCGGGGTAGAGCTTTGTCTCGGATTATCCGGTCGTACTCTTTTGTACGTCGCCGGAAGTGATAGAACTCCTGCAGTACCTGTAGGCAATTCTGGCAGGCGGACGATGGAAAGTCATTTTCTGCTGTAAGCTGAATGTCGGTGCACTCTTGAATTATTTCCAGCAACTGCCGGTTCACCGGTTCCAATGTAGCCGGATGAAATATCGGAACCAATTCGGTTTCCCGGAAACAAAACCGACAGTACGATCCGGGGGTCTCGTTTGGTCTATTCGGAAGAGGAACGTGTAGCGGGGAGGGGAGAGAAAGAAAATATTGTTCCCGTAACGATTATCAACTCACTCGGCTAGGAAAATACTTACACATCACTGTAGATTGTCAGGTCCATCAAAAGGAAGGATCCTTCGGTGGCCGGATTCAGCGAAAAATAACTTACACAATAAAATTTCCGATTTTTCGTTTGGTTTAAAAACTACCTCTGGTTTCGGTTTGTTTACATTAGACTGACAACCAAAATGGGGGCGGGGAAGCTCTCTTGCTTGCTTGCTCTGCCGATCGCTTTTTTTGTGCGTGAAGTGAATGCGCTTTTTGTCTCCTTGATGATTTTCGGATTGAGCTGTCAAAGTATGCCAGTGCAACCACCAACAGGGAAGGAGCTTTTCGGGTTTTTGAAGCTGTCATAAATAACGTTGGTGCTTGCTGTGCTTCTCGTACTGCATTGAATTTTTCGATTGTGTTAGTGCCTTTTTGGTTGATGAATTCATTTTAACTGTGAGTGGAGAAGGAACTGCTTTGTCGGCATGCCTGAGAACCTTACAAATGTTCCTCATATAGAAATAGAGAGAGGAAGAAAAAAAATATCACATAGGTTCCACCGAGATTTGAACTCGGATCGTTGGATTCAGAGTCCAAAGTGCTAACCATTACACCATGGAACCAGTTGTTTCCTTGAAAGAAAATAAATAGTTTTGTGCTTCATCTCGGTTATAATATTATCTTCATGCTTCTTTAATAATTTGTTAGAAAATAACTTCTGAACTAATAACTAGGTATTTTAATTATCTACAAAGAGCTTAAATTTCACACGAAAATGAAAGCAACAATTATTAGCCGAAAAGAGACCGGCTACCGCAGTTTCGAATAGTTTATTTTTATGAGCCTTTTTGTTTCCTGAAACCTAGCGAATCAATTTCTTGTCTCCTAAAATCTTCCGAAGCCTTCAGCAAATTGCTTCATTTATCTGAGATTTAATGTAGATATTTGGAATTTTTGTAACTCTATAAAATTTCGTTCATTTCTGAATATTCAGAAGCGATTTTATGGTACGAATCTGAGAACGTGTATTTCATTTGAAAGTTACTAGGCTTGGAAATGCGACGACCGTTTTAAAGCCTATTTCGGAGATTATTTTTTTTCGAAAAATCGTCCAAATAAAATTATTGTTATTTTTACATATGTTTTGAATACATTTACAACAGAATATTTTCGAAGCAACACTTATAAAAACAACACTTCGAACACTTCTCCACTGCTGCCATGATTCTGGCTGTTCTCATTATCTAAAACCGAAAAATCATACACCGTTCGTTGTACTAGACATTCAAAAACTCAGTTTCGTTCTTTTTTTTTTGGTCTATATGTACACACTTAGAAAATTTCGCCGAACTCAGTAATTTTTTATCGAATTTTCAACAGCTGAACGTTCTGTAATTAAATTGATTACCGATCGTTCGGTAATTGCTGAACTGTGAAACAACTAAAACTAAACTGTAAACCAAATGGATCTAACTGATTGTTCGGTAATTTTTTGTTTGTTTGTTTTCCTTTGGTTAAAATGCTGGATTTTCGGAATTCAAAACACAACAGAAATTCACAAAAACGAATGAAGAAAATTCCAATCTGTTGAGGCTATTGTTTTATTCCACAAAAAAAGGGTCAAATGTTTCGGCTGACCGGAATTATGAGCGCCTTCCGAAACACTGCACAATCCGCCGAGTCCACCAGAAATTACCCTCGAACGATTTGTGTTGGCAGCAAGTGGACAAATGATACATTATTTTCTGCCTATAAGTCAACAAAAAGCTTTTAGTGGTTTTAATGTTTTAAAAACTTTAGCACCTGTACCTCAATCCATTCGATGAACTCTTCAAGATTTTTTTCGTTTGGTTAATAGAAAGGCACTTACTGAAAATTTTAACAACTGTTTGACCGTTAGTGCCACGACAATCAGTTACCACAGAAGTTCGGTTATTGAAAGAACTTGAACAATTCCCCCTCTATGCAATAGGACAAACTTACGAAATACATTTATAACATACATACATTTATACCTTTATAATCTGAAAGTCATAACTCGTTTTTTCCGCATATCTCTATTCTTTACGTATCGTCTTCGACTCGTCAGTACACAGCAGTACAAGTTGAGCTGCTTAGTGCAAACTTAAACAGTTCAATTTTAACCGCTAAGCAGACGTAAAGCTAACGCTATTTGCGAAACAAAACAAATTTTTATATTGCGCCGAAGCGTAATGTTTTTTTCCTGGCGTCCCGAAGGAATTCCGAATATCGTTTTGTATCAGTGTATAAAGTTATTAGTAACCATGGCGATATGTAACAGTTCATAACAATATTAAATGATTCTATAGAATTATGCATGTCATATTTGTTTATTTGGTATCACCAAATATAAGCAAATTACTAGGAGTTACAAAACCTCCATGCCAAGAAGCACTTTGGCGAAATTTTTTGAGCTACCAAAAGTCTCCATCAATTCGTTCTACAATTTACCAGCGCACAACGATAGCTGTTTCAAACAGAGCATTCAAATTTTTCAGATTGATTTTATGAGTTCTTCACTGGCCGTTTTCCCTTATGTAAAACCATACAGTATCTGATATTGAATCATGCCTTCGAATGAATCTGAAAATAATAGATCCAGCAGGAATCCTCATTACATCGGCGCACCAATATAGGAGTTATATTAAAAAGGTGATAAGGTTATCCGATTGCGACTCTACCGTTAAAGACTCAGTATTCGTTTCCCTACAAATTCCGATTGGAAGTCAACGCGGTAAATGTTCCCTTCACGGTACTCAATTCCCGATCAGTGTGTCTTCCCCGCCGACTGTACACTGGCATCACGTTCGAAGATAGCATTTGACCATAGGGCATCGGAGTCTCTTTTTTTTTTTCAGCCGTTTGTTTAACTGCGAAGCAAGTCATTAGTGTTCCTTCCGAATATGGCCAAAAACTTTCCTATCTTATTATTAGTACGGCACTGAGACGCACAGGAAGCTGGAGTCTGGTACAGAACCGGTTAATGCTTGATCTGGAATCAGATCGGGAATTTCAACTGCGTTCTGGACATTAGCTTGACTTGCACATGACGTTCCGCTGACCAGTGATATTAAAAATACATATCTCTTTCGAACGCCTGTCTTCGTACAATAACTGGAATTTGGAGGATAAATATTGGCCCGCTCAGCTTTTGGTCTCTTCAGTTCAATCGGGGAACCAATTTTAAATCAGTTCAGTTCAAACGGAACTCACCTGTCAAGAGAAGGATCAAAGTTAAAACAATTCAGTCTTCGGCAGAGATTCAAATAAATTTCAAAATGAATAACGCGTTTTCTCTTGTCGTTTTCGCTTGGGAAAACTGAAACTGACCCAGGGTAGTTTCATCAAACAAACACTTTTCACGAAACTGTTTTGATTTCGCACTTAGCAACGAGGGTTCGAGCAAACCTGATATAAAAACCAGATACGAAACGGACTCGATTTTCAGTTCAACAACATTGAAACTAGGTTCGAAACAGGCTTCAAACAAACGGTTTGACAGCAGTTAGAGTGGAAACTGGGTTAGGTTTGGCATCAAGCGAAAGCGACATCTGTGTCAGCCCGTTTCGCCCATATAACTGTTTGTATAATGGAACTGACACTCAGATCCGCAGCTTCGTTTTGAAACTTAGTCTTTCTAAGGACAAGATCTAACTCCAACTGCGTTCATTAGTTCATCCAATAGCTAAATTTGAATAGAAATGAAGCGCTGATACAAACAAACTCGAAATAGTTTATGAAATTATCAAAAAAATGTATAAAAATTTCAGCTTATTTTAGGAAAAACTTATGTAAATTGCCTTAGGAAATAAACGTATTTATGGGAAAAAAATTTGCCTTAATCCAATTAGTTCTAATTTAAACTTTAGAACGTTAGAAATTCAACCAAATCAAATATGCATAATTTCTCTTTTCTACAAATTTGACAAGTATAAACATTTTTGCTTCCGACGCTCACGCACGCCTACTGCGATGCCAATATTCTCTTATTTTCAGCACTTTTTCAAAATGACGCAGACTTTCTAAGCCTTTAATATTTCGGATCTTACTAAAAGCAATTCGACCTTGTTTTCAATAGATGGTTTGGTGATACTTGGGACTTGAATGTCTTAATAACAAAATAGTCTCAAATTCCGACTTTTAGGTATTGAATATGGTGTTTGGGGTTTAAAGTTTCAAGTTCTGAGTTTTTGAGTTTTGTTATTCAAACTTGGAGATTCGAGCTTCGAATTTCAAGTCCCAATGTTTAATTCCAATTTTGGAAAAAGATTTTTTGAAATTAGAACTTCGGTTTTCTGGTTTAGTTTTCCAAGATCAGAGTTTTCGAGATTTCTGATTTCGACTTTTCAATCTTCTAGTTTCGAGTTTCGATATTCCTCGTTTTGAGTTTTTGAAATTCGTCATTTAAGTTCTGAGTTTCGCGTCTCATTTTGAGCCCTTTCCAAGTCTAGCAGCAACTTTCGAGGCATTTTATCTTTGGAATTTTTCCAAAAGCAATTTGACATTGTTTTTAAAAGATGGTTTGGTGATACTTGAATGTGTTCATAACAAAATAAAAATGGAATTAAAACATTCAACTTTTCAAGTAAAGATGTATATTTTCATTATTATTTTTTTCATTGCTTACATAATATGTCTCCTATATCTAGTGGTTATATATTAAACTGTCATTTAATTTGTACTTATTTCCTTGCGCAAATCCACACATAGAAAAACTGACTAAAACTAGATATCTATACAATTCAAATATTTACACTGCTTTTCTGTTGCCCAGCAACAAACTTACACAAAACAAAATTGGAGCTCCCCTAGTCTAAGTAGTGCACAACATAGTCATCTTTACTTGCGGTCAATAGCGTTATTAGCTTAGGATGGATACTACAATCCTACTACGTATATAAAACACTCTCCGGCTCATCAACAGCTCTCCTAAATTCTACGGATGCTCAGTTTTCGCGAGTCTGATACTTCTCTCTCCAGGTTGAAAGAGTAAACTCTTGACTCAATTCAGAAATCGGCGAAGGCGGCCATCTTTGAAAAGTGATCGTTCACAAAAAAAACTAGTTACTGATACAAGAAAACCTGTTTTAGGCTGTTTTTCAAAGATGGCCAATTCCACAAGATCGCTCAACGGAGACTATAAGAATACCTTTAGAACAACTCAACAAAATCGTCTTCTCGATTACGGCTCTTATCAGTTGCACCTTGGCCGGTGGCAGATCACCGAACGATGCCGTGATCATTGTACCGGCGCCGCGGCACGTGGCATCGTTCGTGCCCGTTGTCGTTTGTGTAGGAAATTTTTTACCGAGTTGAACGGTAGTTGGAAGTGGTAGTAGGCACAGTAGGGCAGCGGATCCCAGTACACGAACAGGGCCTCCCGTTTGTCGATCACCGTACCGATCAACTGCTGCACGGCGTCGACACTGGGCCGACGCAGTGCGTTCATCACCGTTTCGTGGATCCAGTAGCGGCCCCGATCCTGCACCAGTGGGCCGGAGTTTTGTCGGTTGAAGTGCGGACATGGTTTGCAGATCACGCGCGAATGGACACCGGTGTAGCAGATGTATGGCAACGATACACCGACCCGGATGCCAAGCGGCAGTATCTCCTTGCTCGATTTACATTTCGCCAGTCGAAAACTGATGTGACCATTCAGTGGACGCTGGAGACGAATCTTTCGAAAGAATTCCTTAAGCCAGTTCTCAACTTCCTCGTTGTGTTCCGGCAGCAAACTGCGGGTATCATTCTGGATGGCACAGGTTACGTTCGCTACCACCTGAGAGTCCTTCACCGTCGTACATGTTACGAAATGAGCTCCGATCACATCCCGTATGACTACCCATTTTTGCAGCTCGCTAATTTCGTAATTCAACTTTAAGTCCCTTCTGTTCATCGGAAGAACGTATTTGGCGCGTTCCAGAACTCCCAGGTAACCGGAGGCGATCATAACATTCCGATAACCGGACAACCATCCGTTGTCATACAAACGATGCAAATCTTCCTTGGAAGCGACTACCTGATGCGGTGGCATGGCAATCTGGTTCAGCTCACACTTTTTCATCACCTGCAGTATATCGTCCAGGACCGAGGTTTCTTGTGCTCCCGGGATGAAACTTGAACATCCCCGCAGTTCCAGATGAGGTTTTGCCAGGGCATCGTAGTGAGCGGCACTTGTTGCACACACCGGAATGTAGTGCGTGGGTTGCTCCTTTTCGACAATTTCGCATAAGGCGGCAATGTATTCGTTAGCCGTATCCGGCGTAGGTTTCTGGATGGTGTAGAACTTACTTACGGCCGTAGAAAATCTTGCCAATCCGAACAGTCCCTCAAACTCGAAGACGACGATTCTGGCACCCGATTTGTAAAAGTTCCTAGCTAGATGCAGCGTCTGGATCGTACTGCCGCAACCAATCAGAATAGTGCGTTTCTTACGATTTCGCTCGTGGGCCGGTGTGTGCAAGGCAACCAAAGCCCACTTCAAGCAAGCCAACGGAAGAGCAATTATCTTCCAGAACATCCATAAACAGGCGGATAGCCAGAAGGCTGGAGCTGCGATCAAAAACGGACGCCAGGAGAGCTGCATCAGAAAGGCAAGAACTCGTTGGGCGATGGCGATCAGTAACAACGGCCACCAGAGGATCAAACGCATGACAATACGCAGATTGGAAACCCGATAACGACCTTCCCGACGATCTCGATTGTTGCTACTACTGCTGCTGCTGCTACTGCTGCTAATCAGTGGAGTTGGTTCTATGGAAACCGGATCCACGGCCCGATCTTCGGGAATCAACATGAACGTGCTGGAGTAGTTCCGACGGAGCGTAGACGGCGGCGAAGACGATAACGGCGAACTGGGCATTGGCGGCGAGTTGTGCCGGGAACCGACCGGTGTCCAACGGGGACTGGTCGGTGCAGTACGGGCAAACACTTTCACCAGATTATCCGCGTTATTGTTGTTCGATAGATACATGCTTCCACTGCTGTCACTTCGGCTCCACGGGCCGAACAGTTTGTCCTTGTTCGCGGAAGGCATTGTTTCTGTTCTAGGCGATTATTTTCACTGTCACTTGCAGTGTTCTGAAAGTCCCACTTTTAACTGTCTTTCAACACATCACAAACTGAACTGTTGGATGGAAACTGGTTCCGAAACTGATGGCAGGTATACGGCGAATTCCCACCTCAGCTTTGTAACTCGACGATCGATTCCAGAAGACTAAATGTGCTGTCGATCGCGGCTGCCTATTTAAAATCTCGAAAGCATAAGCTATACGGCCAGATGATAAGGGCGCTACGGCAAGAATAATTCACTGGAAGGGATGGGTCAAGATGTTGCGGATCGGTGTGTGGCTACAGTTGATACCGTTCGAAGGCAAGAGCGGAAGGCACATCGAAGAAATATTCAACAATAAAACAATCTGAACCCGGGTGTGATCGGGTATGCTGGCGGCGGTGAGAAGGGAGAACGGGCAGTGCAAGCCAAGGGATGGCGCTGTTATCTCGTACTTTGGACCTGCTCTTATCGGTGCTATGGACAAGATGAAACAGCCTGCAATTGCAGGAATCGACAGTAGCATAGCAATCTGCTGGCTCCTTCACAGGACGACAGGTAGCAGCTTTTCCAAATTCATGTGTCATTTCCGATAGCTAGCTAGTTGTCTCGGTGATCTGTCTGTCTCTCTGTCCCTTATCCAATCCCGTCCGATTTGTAGTTTTTTTTCTCTCGTTGATTAGGACTAACCGACACCATCCATCACGATCGTTCCTCGTGATTTTTCGGGTGACCATGAACTTGAATAATGTACTCGGATGGTGCGAGGGTACGATCGGCACCGGTGTGTGGATGAGCCGGGAATCGTTATCAGTGGTGGACGAAAGGGACGAAAGTATATTCAATATTTCTCACCGGTATAACCTAGCCTAGAGCTGCTTATCGAAGTAACTTTCAAATATGTTGTTGCGAGTAAATTCCATGCAAACAACATCATTCTGGCTAAACCAGTACCGCTCGTAGAGCAGGGGTCTCTAAGAATGTGAGTATATTTTTAGCAGCGATCATTTCTGCTTATCGAATTATATGAATAATATAAACATTCGATCAGAAGCAAAAAAGCAGAACAAATCATCTTTAATGAGCTTAATTTGCGGTGATGTAAAGTCAGTTTATCGCCGAGTCAGTGAGCCGTTCCGTGTTATCAAACGATCCCTAAACTGTGAGTTTGGCGAAAAATGCATGACATCTAGCAGGTAACGATAATTTGCGGTTGCTTGGTAACCGTCCTAAGTTTGTTTACACGCGCATATCATTTGAATCACTAACAAAATTGACAAGATCAAAAGCCGAGGAGAATTACGCATTTCGTCTCAAACGTAACATGAGCGTGGCATCATCGGGGAAAAAGGCAGGTCATCAACCGCTGCTCGTGCGGTTGTACCGATGCGAAAATCCACTAAACACATTCACGTCATTCATCACAACACTAGTTATTCACTCACCAAAGTGGACGCGGAGTGCTGGGGTTTGGACAGTGGTATGGCACTCGCATGAATCCTTTAAATCAGTACCGATTACGAATCGATGATTGTGCCATGCGTCCGCAGCATTCTTTGGACAAAAGATTACTGTTGCTGTGAACAAAAGAGAGAAAAAAAGAAGTACCAAAGCGGAGTTAGGTCATACAGACTATGATCGCTGTTTGTTTTGATTAGCCAACATGTCATAGGTCAGTTTTGAAAACAAATTTATGTTTAGAAGCTGGAGGAAATGTTCATTGTTTGTTACTATCGCATCTGTAGGGGAGAGTAGCCATTTTTTTACAACTGTCAATTTAAGATTTTTAACCTTTTTATCTTCATTGTATTTTTTTTTGTAAACAGATTCTTTTGTAATTTATACATAAAAATTGAACTTGAAAATTTGTTGGGTCACAACTACAATCTTCTTCTTATCTGGTTGGCGTCACCTCACTTGAGATGACGCCGAATTGATGGCACAGCAACTAAGGCTATATTGCCAGTTAAATTTCTTTTATAGTCCAATCCCAAGTAACAATACGAATGCCTTATGGTTTTGATTATAATTTATAGGAGTTTTGTAATTGATTCTTCAATCACTACCTGTTTTATGACAACTATAGTAAGTGTCTCTTTTAACCAGTAATATTATGGTTTTCAAAGCTTCTATGAAACCCTTTACCTACACTAACAACAGAACTAAAAATAAAACAATTTGTACTAGGATAAAACCATGCAAACACTCTTAATATTGCTTTCAAGCATTTTCTTTAAAACATTATTATCAGTCAAATTCTTCCATAAATCTAGTTTTGTGTGTGTGCGTGTTCATTGGATGACAATTTCACTCAGAGCAAATTTGAGGGTTCTAAAGTACATTTATGACACATTAGTTGTAGGCTATTTGATTTATTGCTTCTTAGGTTAAGTGTAATTTGCATTAAAGGAAATTTCATGGCCGCCATTATGATGTTCTATACCGTAGCATTTATTAACATCAAATAAACTTCGAAATGCAAAAACGATGAAGTATGATGGACTTTCATGATTCGTTTTCAGAATGTATGCACAAGTTTTAACGCCACGAAATAGTTTTATACAAAAATGACGATGAATCACGAAAAATAATTTTCATAAATCATGAAGAATATCGCAAAAATCGCAGTTATTTCAAGGCGATTAGTTATAATTCTTATTTTTATCCTTACATTCACGATAAAAATAAAAGCGCATAAAGTTTTTACGTTCGGAAACAGTCTCAAACTCGTAAAAAAATCTAATATATTCTTACTGATTGCATTCAAAGTAGACATGACACACACATAGTCAAAAAAATATTATCAAAACGTCAGTTTATTCAAAGCGGAATTCATTCCATCCAAATAAATTTAATGTTGATCGTAAAGCTGGTTTCAAAATTTTCTTGAATTTGGAGTTTTAAAGCAGGTTTATGCTGATTCTTCATTTTGATTTATAAACCTTATGAAGAATGGTCCACTTGGCAGGAACATGCTCTTCTAGAGGTTTTCAGTAGGCTTTCGTGGAGTATAAAGTTTTATTGCAAGATTTATTATGTAGCATTGAAGACAGCTACAAGTATTTATTAATATTTAAAATGTTACTTGGGATGGACTTTATTTTCACTTGACTACAAGCGAAAATCTCGCTGTGTGGCTGCGTCGAATCGTCAAAGTACGGCTGAAAATCCTTTCTGTCTTGCGAAATACTCGAATTTTCTCCGGACTAACACGATGCAACGTGTTCACCCGTTGAGCGTTTCACCGGAAGTCACAACTACAATCAACTAGCATATTCGTTTCTTAATCACAATCTTTTTTGAACAATCATGGTTGCCGAAAAAAAGTAGAGAAAATCAACGAAAAGAATAGTTTTCCCATAGAGCTTTCTTTAATATCTGCATAACTGATAACCCTGTTTACGAGTTTGACAACGAGCAGAAAAGAAGCAGAAAAAACTGAACCATACACGCAGAGAAAAATTTGGTAAAAGTAACTGAATCTTGGTTTCACGCAACGATTTATTTTATTGAAATAGTGACAAAAAAATCTGATTCGAAATTGCAAATGTTGTTGCTTAAAGCTACAAAACTAGATATTCGATTTTTCTCAGTGGATTAGTTTGTGTCAATAAATATGTTGTGAAAAAAAAAAATATTTTACTTGTGCGTTCCTGTCAGTTTCTCAACAAACAATTTCATGGTAAATTAAATTAACTTTCAAAATAAGTTTAAAATGAACTAACCTTAGATAAAGGTGATATCTATAGTGCATCGAATTTATAAACTTGGGAGTTAAAATGAATGATAAGATTCAAACCTCAAATAAGTAGTAACTCAACATACGCTTTTGTTTGTTAAAATCATACATTTTTGTTTGTCATTATTCTTCACAAGAAGTTTCTTTCAAACTAATTTTTAAGGTCATTTTTTTCAAACTTTTATCCATTTTCAAATAGTTTATTGCTTTCAATAACAGCTGGGCCCATTTCAAGCTCCTGGTATATTAATTTTTATTGTAACAAATTATTCGGTGCTTCAACAGTCTGGTCAAAATAAAACTCCTGCATCAGATATTTTCTATAAAAACGTGTTATGTAATGTAATGCAAGTTTGGTAATATTTTGAATTATCAATACATACACTTGAACTGTTGAAAAGCCCCAAGGAAACGAAAGAAGCACAAAAATTTTCCTTTTGAAAAATGTGCAAACTTCTTTGATTATCCACGGAAAGGAAAAATCTCTGGTTCGTAAGAAACAAAACTGATACGGTTAATTCAAACTACTAACTTATTCGTATCATTACACAAATAAGATCATAGATAAAATGAACCAATTTTTTTTCTTGATATAAATGCAAAACAGGATTGATTCAACATATACGTTGTTTAAAGCATCAACTCAACTTTTATTGACATGTTATAAATGTCTGTCGAAACAAACCATTTTTTCGTTAACCAGGATGAGAATTTTGCTTCAAATGAAATAGATATAATTGTTGATGTAGAAGAGATAAATTGGTTCAAAATATTCATATTCTAGCTTGAAATTAATACCGTTTTCGTTTATTGATCAGAGCAGCCCGAGAGTTGACCCAGAGTTGCCCAAACAACTTTTGATGTGTATGTTTGAAAAACCTGGGGTCGCTCTAGATCGCACTCCAATCGCGTAGTTTCGATCTGAAAATTTTCTCGGGTCGCACTACGCATCCATGCGAGTTTTTTTTATTTTTTTTTAAATGAGTTGTTGTTTAGGGCGTGTACCACGTGTTAGTTTTACTCGGAGTCAGAGTCGCCCGCGTGTAGGTTCAAAAACGAAAACGGTATAACAGAAATCATGTTTGAAAATCTACTCACTATTTTGTTATTTTAAACAAGCTCAATTTTTCTGCGTGTATGATTGTGTTGTCATTATCGACGTCAGAGTTCTGTCAGTACAGAGCAGTTTGCAGTTATGATCGCACTTCTGATCCAGCACACTTTCATACTGTGCAGTTCGATTTGGTGTGAACTGTGCAATAAAGCAAAATATGATTAAAGTGGTGTTTGCCAAAAAAAATCATAGTTTAACTTGAAGTAATATGCAAGTACTAATTTAAAAAATATTTATTTGAAGCGAAATAGTTTTCTAAACTTGACGCAATTCATTTACTCAGCGTTTTTTTACAGATTTCTTAGCTGTTGAGGACTTGTTTGTTCGAACAGGCACATTCCTGGGCCGTTGCTGATTTTTTCTTTGTTCATGAGCAGTGGCCTAAGGCATCCGAAGATTTCAAAGATTTTTACCTACGAAACATTTTTTGCAACATTCGAAATGTACTGAAATCTATAAAATCATATACTCTAATACTCAATTTCATTATTCTCTGTAAAACTGAAGACGAAAAACTCACATTTTATCAATGTAATGATAAATAATCTTAAATAAAAAAAAAAACCTTTTTCTTCGCCAAAACGAAATTTCAAATATATTTGATGAAATTTTGACAGAGAAATAAACATCACATAAATGGCTCACTTTATTTACAATAAAAAAATCAAATCGATTGCTTCAGTACTTTTTGATAAAACACGAGTGACCCAAGGCAGCCGTCTCTCCCCTATGTTATTTATATAGTTTTTATATAGGAAACTTGTTGAAAGTGTGCAATAGTGCAAGAAGTAGTTAACTATAAGCTCGTATTGTACTCAGATTTGTTTCTATTCTGCTTGCAGTTGAATAACATAGTCATGCGCAATAAAATCATTTATCACTCATTTTTGGCTGCAATTTCGTCTTGAGAGAAAAGATTTCATAACTGAAGAGAGTTGCTTTTTTGAAGCTTGATAGTTGTGATTTGATACCAGATGCTGGGGACGTGTTTGAGTTCTGGTTATGTTTATTATTCGTCCATTGTTTCTGATCAACGATTCTGTTTTTGTCTCAATTTTGTCCCGATGGGATATATTATGGATAATGAAGACATTTAGCTAGCAAATTGTGTGATCCTACTTATGCAAACATCGATCGAAAGTTTAATTTCATCCCGATCCGACTTCCTGGTCCGGAATTACTGCGTGATAAGTGAAAAAAATTTAATTTCATGAGTATTTTTTCACAAGCGATGGCGAAACGAGATGCAAATTTTTATGAAACTTACTGGTAAATTCATCTAATGGATTCTTAGTTAATCGATATATAAACCTACTTTTGGACTACTAGTCCCCGGTTTCCGTTTCCGAAAGCACCGATAATAGTGAATAAATGTTCCAAAAATGGAGCTCACTTCGATTTCTTAGCAATGGTTCCACAAATTTGATTCAAGTTAAAGCTCTCATTGTCTCAAAAGATACTGCCCAATTTCATCCAGATCCGAAACTATATGCCGATGAGTGCGTCAAAACTTTCAAACCGTTATACAAAATGACAATTCAAAACCGGTACGCATCGGCATGTGATGGTACGGAAGAAGAAAAAACCATCGCCTAGCACACAACGTGCTTTGCGCTCTATTTCGTATAGCGTGCAGGGATGCCGCATTTAAATCTCTATTTTTTCTGGAGAAAAATCTGTAAATCTGTATCGGGATATCAAAATTCTGTTTTGAAAATCGGTGTATGAAAATGAACAGAAATTAAAGCGCATCGAAAGGAAAGTTCTTATTCTGCTGAACGATTCAAGAAAATTCGGTTTTCGTGTTTGTAATTTCTCAAAAATAAATTCATTAAAAGTTAAAGATCACATTCGTGAATGGCGTATGAGAATTCAGCTTACTCCCAACAATGAAAGAGCTTGAAGAACAGTTAGACCTTGATCTATTAGACCTTGTTTTAGTAATTCGTGTGAATGTAAAATACAATTACGACATTTCATAGGTTTGCATAATGTCATATATCTTTATCGGGCGAAAGATGGAAACTAAAATGTATCGATTATATGTTCTGCTCAATCAAGTTTATCTGCTGCTGTGTTTATGTTCAGGAATCAGGAATCAGAACAAATTGGCTCAAATGGCACGTTCCCCTTGATATTTGGAGATTTGTGCCTTGCCATCAATTTGTTTTTAGCATCATTTTCCCGATATATAAGAGGGAAGGATTGAAAGGAAATGGTAAGGGTTGGACTAGGAGGATGGGAAAAATTGACGACACAAAAACACATAAAAGCAGAAGTAAATTCTGCACCCATAAGGGATGCCGAACAATCTGCTGAGGATCACATTTAGTGGAAGCAGAAGTAAATTCTGAACCTCTACGAGGTCCCGAACAGTCCGCTGTTAATAAAACCTCCAACCCCCGAGAGGATTTGAAGATCTTACAAAAGCGACACCATTCTGCACTCCCGGAAGAATGCAGAACGATTCGCAGTATATACGAGCAGAAGTAAATTCGGCACCCCCTAAAAGATGCCAAACAATCTGCTAAACCCTATTTAAGGTAAATACAGAAGGGATTCATTCACTCCAGGAAGAACGATGAACCCTTCTGACTATAGCTCCTTACCACATTGGGTAAGAAACGAGAGAATATCCTTCAATTTTAGCTCCGCATACACAGACTCAACCATGTATGGAGAACCAAAAACCCGGATACGTAGCTGCGTCAATGCGGGACAGTTACATATCAGATGATATGAAGTACCATAATCGCATTCACACAAATCACACGAATAATACTCAGCACGTTGAATAGTAGCCATGTGATAATTGAGTTTGCAATGTCCAGTCAGAGCTCTGACCAGAATACTGCAATGATGCTTGGAGAAATGCAGTAGACACTTTGACATTTTCAGATTTAAATCTGGTAGAAATGCTTTTGTCTGAGCGCAAGTTTGCAAGCTGCGCCAGTAGCTGGCATGTTTGGATACAGCCCAAGAACGAATCTTGTGCTTTATCCAACTAGTTGAAAGTGGTAAAGCTGGTTCAGGACCAACGAAATCATTCGTTGCACCAGCTCTAGCCAACTCATCAGCCCATTCATTTCCAGTAATACCAGAATGGCCGGGTACCCATAAGAAGTAAACAGCATTTGAAATGCTGAGGTCTTCAATTTGAGTTCGACATGCGATCACTAGATTCGACCGTGAGTCATTTGAACTGAGTGCTTTTAAGGCTGCCTGACTGTCGGAACAAAAATAAATTCGCTTACCACAGATCCTCTGCTGAAGTGCCGATTGTACTCCACACAGAATCGCGTAGATTTCTGCTTGAAACACAGTACAGTATCTACCAAGTGAATGAGACTGCTCCAGCCTCATTTCACGACAGTAGACACCAGCACCAGCACGACCATTCAACAGAGAACCGTCCGTATAACAAACTATGTGTTCATCAAGTTGTCGTTCCAGACAACCAGACAACCATTCCTCACGAAGAGGATAGCTCACATTGAATGTTTTGAAAGGAAAACTGCATGTGAGAGTTAGGTCACTAGGAGCGAGTAAATACTCATCCCACGTAACCATTTGAGACCACAAGCGAGTGTGGCTGGTAGCATAATCTAATGGGTTACTGTTCCAAAGCCCTGTAACCTTAAGACGATATGCACAAGATAATGCTTCTTGTTTTAGGAACACATGTAGTGGTTTAATGCACAGTAGCGCCTCTAGAGCAGCAGTAGGAGTTGTCGTGAATGCTCCTGTCATCGCCATTAGGACCATCCTTTGGAGATGATTTAGCTTTGACTGAACTGTCGCGACTTCTCCTTTCTGCCACCATACAAGACATCCATATGCTAAAATTGGTCTAACAATAGTTGTGTAGATCCAATGAATATATCTGGGTTTGAGTCCCCATGATTTTCCAAAAGCTCGTCTACATTGGCCGAAAGCCATGCAAGCTCTTTTAATTCTGAAGTCAATGTGAGCAGACCAATTCAGTTTTGAGTCAAGAATAACCCCGACATATTTAACTTGTTCGACCACAGTGACCTCTGAACCAAAGAACTGCAACGGACGAGCTCCTGTGATTATCCTACGATGAGTGAAAAGCACCATTGATGTTTTGCCCGGATTTACAGATAATCCAACCTGACAACACCATTGTTCAACAGATCGCAGGGCTTGCTGCATTAAATCAAAGAGAGTGTTAATGCTTATACCGGTCATCAATATATGATAATCGTCGGCAAAACCATAAGTCGGAAATCCAAGGTTATTAAGTTTCCTTAACAAACCATCAGCGACAAGGTTCCATAAAAGTGGGGATAGTACACCACCTTGAGGACACCCACAGACACTTAGCTTTCTAATCTCTGCTTGCCGAAGCGATGAACAAAGAAGTCGATTGCTAAGCATTGCGTGTATCCAATTTGTGATACTTGAAGGTATGCCATGACCACGGGCTGCTTCCAGAATTGAATTGAAAGACACGTTATCAAAGGCACCTTCAATATCTAGGAAAACTCCCAAGCAAGATTGCTTTTGTGAGAAAGCTTTTTCAATGTTGTACACAACATCATGTAACAGGGTTGTAGTGGACTTTCCACGCTGGTAAGCATGTTGCATTCCATGTAGCGGATGCAGGCCCAAACTAACATTTCTGATATAGTGATCGACTATGCGTTCCACTGTTTTAAGAAGAAATGAGCTTAGACTGATAGGCCTGAAACTCTTCGCTTCCTCATAAGTGTCGCGACCGCCTTTGGGAATAAATTTGACAATTATTTCCTGCCAGGCTCTTGGAATATATCCTGTCGCAAGACTAAAAGTAAGTATTTTCTTCAAAACATGTTTGAAATGTTCATACCCTTTCTGCAGTAACACTGGGAAAACTCCATCCTTTCCAGGAGACTTGTACGGAGCAAAACTCTCAACTGCCCATTTGACCGATTCAATCGTCACAACGCTTCGAGCAAGGGCCCAAGAATCGTAACTACCTGAAAAAGTCTCGGGAAGAGCTGTCGGTGATGGATCCATACATCCTGGAAAGTGAGTGTTAAAAAGATAGTGAAGTACATCACCTTCATCAGACAAGTGTTCACCATCTGAAGTTCTTAAGAAACTGACATTAAAGTCCTTAGACTTCGAAAGTAACTTATCTAATCTGCTAGCCTCGTTGAGACTAGAGACATTTGTGCAGAGGCTTTTCCAACCACTTCGCTCAGACGATCGAAGAGCATTTTTGTAAGCCCTTCGAGCCAACACGAATGCCTCCGACCCATTTCTGCGACGGTGGTTCCAAGCTCTTCTGCATAGTTTCCTTAGTCTAGCAAGTTCAGCATTCCACCAAGGAGTTCCTCTAGTAGCTCGCACAATCCGAAGTGGACAAGCCTCTTCATATGCTGCAACTATGAGTGAGTTTGTCTCGTCGACAACATTTTCCAAATCAATTGGGGTTTCAATTGTTGGTTGGTACCCGTAAAATCTAGTCGCCAAGCCCTCTTCATAGAGGTCCCAGTTTGTAGATTTGGGATTACGATATGTGATAATATCAAATTTAACGTTTGAATGATCAAAGAATATGTACTTATGATCAGACAACGAAGGTTCGAGCTCATCGGAGACGAGCCAATTCACCAACTCATGCGCAATTCTATCAGAGCAGAGAGTTACGTCCAAAACCTCCTCTCTGCCAGATCTCGCAAAAGTTGGACGGTTTCCTGCATTGACTATGTGCAGGTTTGTACTGCTCACAAATTCCATCATATCAGAGCCTCTCGAATTTATATCTGTGCTGCCCCAAATGATATGGTGAGCATTTATGTCACTGCCGATTACAAGCGGTAAATCACTTTTGCAGCAGTATGATACAACCTTTTTGAAGTCATCGCTTGGCGAAGGTTGGTTATGCGGCAAATATGCCGAACAATAGACATATTTCCTGTCTATGCCATCAGTAGTCATACCAACTGTGACAGCACAAATATCCCGAGTTGTGAGCTCCGATATGAGAGAGACATCGAGAGCACTATTTGCAAGTATGCATGCTCGAGGCATTTCACGTGGATTAGTCATTCCGGTCTTGTTAAAGGCAACAAAGACTGGGTTTAACAATTTTCCAACGTAGAAGTTTCCCTTTTGGAAATATGGTTCTTGAACCAAAGCTAAAGAAGCTTTACCTTCTTGCAGAAGTCTGGATAGATTCATAGTTGCTGTACGTTTATGCTGGAGATTGATTTGTGCTACTCTAACCATTATCAATTAAAGTAACGAACACTCCACCTCCAGCACTTACCGTACAACAACTACAAGAAACCAAATATATTGGCTTATAATCGCCTATAGCGAACCATGTAACGATTTTTTTAAATGTTTTAATCATTTAAATCCCACGAGTTGCGAAGAAAGAAGTCGTCCACTGTGCCAGAGCTTCGCTTAACACAGTAAGGGAAAATCCCAAGATATTTCGTTCACGACTGCATTGTTTAACCTCCTGCAGCCATTCAGCCATCGGCACGGAAATACACCTTGACTTAGGAGTTCCTATTTTTGTGGCCTTTTACGACATGGAACAGGAAACCAGTGGATCAATTCTTGGTAAAAAATAATTCCGCCGGATGCCACACGGCTTACCTGTTTGGTGGACTTGTACCACCGGTACAGGTGGACCGTAGCGTTATTCTTAGCCAGTTGGGAAACCGCTACCGACACTACACGGCTATCTAGGCTGCTCAGAGAGGGAAATTGACATTGATGGTCAACTTCCATGGATGGCCGAGCAGCCGACTAATTCATGTGAATGTAAAATACAATTACGACATTTCATAGGTTTGCATAATGTCATATATCTTTATCGGGCGAAAGATGGAAACTAAAATGTATCGATTATATGTTCTGCTCAATCAAGTTTATCTGCTGCTGTGTTTATGTTAGTCATATCCCAGGATAATTGAAGGATAGAACAATTGTAGAAGATTTGCAAGTGCGAATTCTGCCTGAAAAAAAAACCTTTTCAGGCAATCTCGATGAATGATGGGTCAGATTCGACCTTTTGTCTTTTGCGACGTCAACAAATTCAATTCCATTTTGAAAATTGTGCAAAATCGAGGACATGCACAATCGCAAATGTACTCAATACAGTATAACTTTTACAAATGTACAGATATCAAGCAAAGAAACCCAAAAAAAGCGACACTCGGTGGTGGTTTCGAAAATATTTGGCATTAAAAATGCCTTACTCTTCACTATACGGGGCCGGATGTCAATTAAATTTTCAAAAATAGCCGCGTCTAATCTTTTTTCTATCATAATTTTGAACTCTAATAACTCAATCATTTGTTGAAGGATTGATATAATTTTACAACCAATCGATTCGGAAACTTTTAACTTAAACATCTAGGGCAACGTCGTTTCAGTATTTCAATAGCATATTATCGGAAAGTTGGTTAGAAACGAGCTATGCTTTCATAAACCAATCACAGGAGAGAAACTCAAATTCATAAAAAACGTACTCTAAACTTGAGTTACCACCTATCTACTCATTTCTGAGTTAACAGACGACGCTTTCAAAATTTGAGTATTTTTTACTCAAAATATGAAAAAAGAGTTTAACTCTTCTTCTTCTTATTCTTTTCTGGTTGGCGTCACCTCACTTGAGATGACGCCGAATTAATGGCACAGCAACTAAGGCTATATTGCCAGTTAATTTTCGTTTATAGTCCACTTTTCACTGGACCACAAGCGAAAATCTCGCTGTGTGGCTGCGTCGAATCGTCAAAGTACGGCTGAAAATCCATTCTTTCTTGCGAAATACTCAAATTTTCTCCGGACTATCACGATGCAACGTGCTCACCCGTTGAGAGTTTCACCGGAAGTGAGAGTTTAACTCAAAACTTGAGTTCCTTGCATTCAAAATAAAAACATTCTTATTTGTCAATGATTATATACAAAGTCTTTCTTCTTTCTTTTAAATGGAAAGCCCAGAAAAGTAATTCAAAATTGTTTCCTTTTGACCGGTTGGGAGTCGAAATTGAACGATGTTGATATCCTTTTGTTTTACTTCTTACTTAGCATCATTGACACCACAAAATATCTATTGAAAACATCTACGATTGATGATTTATGGAAACGGTAATAAAAAAACGACGTATTCTTGCATTCTTAAATTCGATAAGGATATTCCGAGAATGAAAACTCACTGAACTGCAAGAAGTATTTTTTTACTCAAATGTTTGAAAGCTCAACGCTTGCTCTGTTGTATAAATAAATGCGAGAGAACTCATGGCTTGAGCAAATTTCACTCAAATCCATACTCAAATTTTGACAAATTGTTCCAGTTTATGAATTTGAGTGATCGCAACTCAAATCATCAGCTATGTTCAAAGCGCGTGTAGGCCCACGAATTACCGTAGTTTTAGTTTTAGTTGCTAGCTTAATAATCGTGAAACCGTAAGGCTCTGTTATCAATGCTGTATATTTTTACCAAACAAACGTAATCCACACATCAAAATTATTGGGTCCGTCCGGCGGCAACGGAGGAATGGAGGCAACGGCCGTAAAATAAGCGAAAAACTGTTTGGAGATAATAAATAAATAAATAAATGTTGGCGTGTATGCGAAGCGGAGCGCTGAACTTCCTGATAGCCGCCTGGCACTCAGATTTGGAATCGAAGAACTGCACTTGCTTTCGAAGAAAATGAGGGCCTGCGCATATTTTGCTGTTGTTGTTGAATGTTTACTGACGGAAATCTTTTTTTTTTTGGTTTGCTACATACGTGACTTGAATCAGTTCTTCGAATAGATCTTGAAATCGGATTGACTCGTTGCTACCCGGTTATCTCAGTCGATTCCATCACAGAAGAGAAGGGAATTTTTTCCACCCGATTAGAATTTTTCTTTTGCACGAATGTCATATTTTCCAATCCAGTGTTGCTATGCAATGATTTTTTTTTATAGATTTAATATAGTTGAAACACTGACTCCAAGCGCGAACCAACGTTTTTAATCAGCGGAACGACTTCTAGAAAGATTAAAGTGCAAAGAATCACTCCTATCACGAAAACAAACTCGAAGGTGGGTGTGGCCTTCAGGAATAGAAGCCCTAAATAATTTTTCTTCTTTATCACATGCAAAAGTTTAGCACCTCGCAGGAAATTTGCTGCAACAGCGGTACTATTCAATAGGAGACACAAGCGCCTGCTGAGTCAGAGTCGAAGCCAAGGTTAAATTCTCGATAACCAATGACGGCTCTCAACCGAGGGGTTCACAGTATCAAGTTTCGGACTGCTGCACAAATGCAGCAAATAGCACGCGAAACAAAAAAAAAATTGATATTTCGGAGCACTGAATGCTGGAAGCTTGATAAGTCATATAAAAATATGTTTTCATTCACTTCGGTTTCCAATATTTCATCTACTGCATTTGGCATTGCGCTCATGATTGGGGCAAGTGATAAGCTCTACTAGTTTCATTCAAATTTAGGATTTGTGAATAAACTGGCATTTTTTTAAGGCAATTTTTACCATAAATAGGATTGACAAAAGCCGACGTTAATGTTAGAATGTCATTAAATGTAATAGTTGGTATGTCGAGCGTTGATTCTCGAATAAAGGGTGTTATGACATCGAAGCAAGAGGAACAACGCATCAAAATTCTGCTTACTAATCATGAAAATTCGAACTACTCACCCGTCAAGTGGGCGATTGTGGAATTTGGCCAAATCAACTGTCACCAACACAATATAAGTGTTCGAAGACCGTTTGTCGACAGCCAGAAAGACTGAAGCTACCCGAGTCGTTGGGTTCAAAAGAACCGTCCGTGATGCCGCTAGCAGCCTAGGAGTGTCGTCTACAACCACTCAAAAAATGTGCCATCTTACTAGAATAATGTGACTCCTAAATCTTGATCATAAGCAAAACATGACCGACTTGTACGATTGTGGATATGAAATCTACGATCGCAAGACATGCTTCAAACGGCCTCTTGGACAGAAATATTATACTTCAACTAAATGAGTAAAGGTGGCAGAGATTTTTCAAACGCACTAAGCTGTCAGTTGTCAAACTGGCGTTCTGGCAGCGAAGAAAATGACCAAGCAGGCTGTGCAAAATTTGATGAAGGAAACTTGAAGCTCGAGCCAATTTTTCAAATCTAGTAGCCCGATTAAATACGAAAAATGTTATTTTTAATTCCATGGAAGTCACGTTGCCCAATCTAATGTCGTTTTAGCCTGAGAAAACTGAAACTGACCCAGGGTAGTTTCATCAAAACATTTATTTTCACAAAACTGTGCTGGTTTCGCACTTAGCAGCAAACCTGATAGAAAAACCACGATTTCAGTTAAACAACGTCAAAACTAGGTTCGAAACTGGCTTCAAACGAACGGTTTAACAGCAGTTAGAGTGGAAACTGGGTTAGGTTTGGCATCAGGCGAAAACGACATAATAATCGTTTTCACAGTGATAGATACTTGTTATTATTAATCTGAAAAAAAAATCTACACAAAAACAACACAACGTGTGATTAATATTTCCACTATCAGACCCCTCGAGAAGCGGAACATTTTCAATCAAAATATAATTTATCACAAAAAAACCCGCGTCATTCTGGAGTCAAGCTCTTCAGCACATGTAATCCTTGAAAAGGAACGCATTCCTTCATTAAGTTTCAAAGCTACCTTCAAACCAGTCGTGTTCGTCCGTAGATCTCCAGTTCTTCATAGCTACTCATTTGCAGTAGCGTTCCTGTGAAACTTCTCCTGCCTTAGTTCCACCACGTGACATAGTTGCAATTCCGTAAGAAGCGCAAACAATTGGATTTCGTGTCGTGCAAATGCTTAAAACTTTCTCCGAACAGGACACGTACCAAAACGAAAACAAATTGAAAAACAAGTTTTAAATTATTTTATGGCGAACCTACCTCGAAAGGCGGCGGTCAGCGGAATACTAGCTGCCTCCGGAACCAACGCCAATGCAGTTCGGGAACGCACGTCGTCGTTGTCTTTGGCAGATATCAGTGTCAGATCTCGACGAGGCGTTGATTCGGGCAGTGTTGCTAGTAGCAATCCTCAGGAAAGAGGCTCTGATCCAATTCACCCAATCGCACCTCGACGAGGTACGGCGGCAAATACTCAGCGATCATTGGACCTACTGGAATATTTTGTCGCCCAGGAACGGCGCATGTCGGCCAACGACGATGTGAAGGTGGTGTTCACGGAAATCAGCAAACTATGCTGCGCTACCAAGGTGAACGATAAACAAATTATCTTCTGTAACAACTTCGAGCGGGACGAGCCTCCGACGACGACGACACTGGCTCGGCCAGTTCCTCGTCGTTTTCCAACCGGTTCGGATGGTTGTTTTCGGATAGTGGCAGCGGTTGCGGTCGATAATAGTGATTCGTTGGATTATCTGCAAGTGGCTGATCTGGGTTCTGATCCCATTGCGAGCCAGTGTCGTACTAGTGTCGAAGCTAAGGTGGTGCGGTGGTGCAGCTACGGTGACGCAATTGGCCGTTCGGTGGATTCCGAGTATCCGGCTAGCCGTTCGGTGGCCACCTGGTATAACTGTAGAGACGATTCCGGCCCGAAACTTGTACTGGTGGGTGTGAACGAGCGGGGCAGTGCGGAGCAGATTAGTGACGGCAGACGGCAGCCGCCGCCGGTCCAGGGATTACCGAACGGAACTTACGGACGCGCCACACCCCACAGAGGTGATCATTTTGAGCAGTTCTGTGTCAAGTGTCGAATATATCTGTTGGAAAACTTTCACCAGTTGAAAAACAACTTCGTTATGTCTCGTGTAAGTATGACAGTACTGTGCATGACAGAGAAAAACACGAATGATTGTTTTTTACCCTACTGAATTTGGTCTAGTTTTCACTGACAAATCACGTGTCATTTTGTGCCTATGACTAAAACATTTCTTTTTCTTTTATTCCGAAATATTTTTTCGGCTAAATATTCCCTGTCGATATAAATATTCCAAATTGATCCAAGGATGATGCACATTATCTAAAGATAGACAATCTCCGACTATAACTTGCAATCCACGATTGAAGTTTGATATCCCCTCGTGGAATAACTATAAGCGTTGAAAACTGCAAACAGGGTACAATAAAACCACATTAATACTAAGGGCACGTTCAGGAGTGTTCTAGTTCTAGATGCATAATTTATGTCAGTTTTAAAATTTAAATTTAGAAATTATAACAAAACAAACTGGCAGCCCCAGCAGAGTTTTATCTGTGTTTCAAAAACACAAAAAAAAATAGAACGGCAGAGTATTCCAGTTCAAAATTTAACAATAAAACTGTTCGAATAAATAAAACTAAAACGGCTTGCTGAGGATACGTTTGTTTCAGTTTGCTATATTATATACCACCCATATGAATCTTGCAGCTACTGAATTTGCTCTAAGGGCATATTTAGGAGTGTTCTAGTTCTAGATGCATAATTTATGTCAGTTTTAAAATTTAAATCTAGAAATTATAACAAAATAAGCTGGCAGCCCCAACAGCGTTTTATCTGTGTTTCAAATATAGAAAATATTTTTTTAACCATCTCTAAGAAAATTGATCGAGTCTCGTTTTAGAGTTTTTGAGCACTATTTCCGCTACTTCTGGAACACCAGGGACTTGGAAGCAGTGTAGCCGAAGTCAATTCGTTTAGTAAGTGACTAATATAGCCTATAAAATGTATCAGTTTTGATTCAAATCTAGAAGAATTTTACCCTTTTTTGCTTTTTTCACTAGCAACGTAGGGGACTATAAGACTTTTTTTTATTTTATGAGTGATAAAATTTGACACAAACCCACAGCTATACCCATACAGATAGAGAGCATCGTTATCATGATTTTGTTATAACACTAACAAGTACAAATTGAATAAAAGACTTACAAATTTACATATTTTTTATCTGAAAAATATGGATTAAAATGTGGCAACACGGCATGCTTTACGAAATCGAACAAAGCAAGCTGCAAATGGACCAAAGCCAGTAGTGTTTTCTTTTTCTTTAGTACCAGCACGTATCGACGTGTACCGGTTTTGCATCGTCATTTTGAATAATGATTTGAATGTTTTCACACTCATCGCCCTATAATTTCGGAACCGGAAGTCGGATCTGGATGGAATTGCACAGTATCTTTTAGGATAATGAGAATTTTAATTTGAATCATGGTTCGTGAAAATCGGTTTAACCGTTGATGAGAAATCGACGTGAGTTCCGCGTTTGGAGCTTTTCTCCACTATTATCGGTGTTTTCGGAAGCGGAAACTTGGGGCTAGTAGTCCCAAAGTGTTTTTTTTATATTCACTAGCTAACAAGATCTGCTAACTAGGTGTATTTAGCAGGAAGAAGTTTTATAAAAATGTGCACCTCGTTTCGCCATCGCTTGTGGAAAAATACTCATGAAATTGAATATTTTCACTAATCGTACTGTAATACCGGAACCGGAAGCCGGATCTGAATCGACTTTTCGAGGTCTTTTAAAGGAATTTTAAGACCTTTTTGTCTATTTCTTAGTTTGTTAAAATCGGTTAAGAATGTCACTCAATTTTCTCCGAGATGGCTAAACCGATTTTCATAAATTTAGATTCAAATAAAAAGTCTCATACAATCTCGGAAAACAAAATTGAGTGCGCATTTTTTCATAAATTTTCACATATTTCGTTGTAATTCCGGAACCGGAAGTCGGATCCAAATGAAATTCAGAAAAATTGTATGAGGCATAAGACTTTTTTTTCGAATCTTAGTTTATAAAAATCAGTTCAGCCATCTCTGAGAGAATTGAGTGACGTTATTTGTCACACATACACACACACCCAACATTTTTCTATGTCGACGAACTGAGTCGAATGGTATATGACACTCAGCCCTCCGGGCCTCGGTTTAATTCGGTTTTCACAGCGATTACAAAGCATTTCTATATGACAAAACGATTAAAATGAAAGGTCTCATGGTCCTATATAAAACTTCCAAGCTTCATCCGGCTTCGACTTCCGGTTCCGGAATTAAGAGTGATTAGTGCAAAAAAAAACGATTTTCACAAAATTTTCAAATAATTTTATTCAGACTTTATTTTGATCTGATCTCCGGTTCCAAAGCTACAGGATTAGAGCTGCCAAAAATCAATTTCAACTCTGTTTTTCATAAGTGACCATGCAAACAGGAGCGATTCAATTCTTGATTGCTAAATATACTCTTTTCGGTCATATCGGTTCCCTGCTTCCGATACCGGAAGTACCGGAAATATTTATTACTCTGTGAAACTGTGCTGAAAACTATTCAAAAATTTAGCTCGTTTTCTCGATGACAGTGGTAAGCGTTTTCATATATCGCTTTCTAATTCCACATTGATCCAAGTTTAGATTCCAGTGTCACGGTTCGGCAAATGCTGTCCATATCAATTTGACATATTTATCGACTTCTCAATTATGTTTTCAAGTACTATGATGCACTAGGTGATAGGAGCCGGAACCTCAAGGTTGAAGCTGAACTTTATAAGCTAAAGGATCCGTCTAATTCAAAATACAGATTTGGAGCTACCGTGGTTTTGCTATAAATCAACCTACTTGTAGCTGATGCAACAAATCGCCAACGTTTCATTCTGTACAGTCCTTCGGAATCACGCGGTGGAGGCGAGCTTGCTAATATGTTCACATAACTAGTCAACAAATGAAAGTAACAAAAAAGGTCCACTGGAGCAAAGGTCCTAAATAGATAAGAATTATTTTGAAATACACGATGATTGACTGCCGTTGTGTTCCTGTCGTCCTTGTAAAAACGAATAAATCCTCTAATCTGAGTACCTAAAAAAACTGAAGCTGAATATTGCAGGAATTAGATTGGTGTTACTATCTGAAAGCTTCTCGAGTATTACAATATCAGAATGACGGAGGTAGGTATTTCCGGATGACACTTTTGCATCGATCAACACACGAGATCATATTAGATCTGACTTCTCAGGCCCAAAAAAAAATCGGTGGCGCCATCCTCTGTGAAACACCGGAAACTTACTTCTGAACCCAAATGATTTCGAATCCACTTTCTAGAAGTTGCATGTTATGACATTAAATTACCTGGAAAAGTCAATGATTACATGCATTAGTCAAACCAAACATCACTTAAAATGAAAACACATTACATCTAATCGCTGTTGATAATAAACTTCAACGGGATCATGTGCACTGAACGCGCTACGGCATCCTAGGCACGGCCATATTTTTCACTGCTATTTTCGGAACATCAAAACGGCTTACCTCAGTTGGTTTAGACACGTTCAATCACATCTGCCGTATTTACATTGCACTTTCATTGCAGGTCATTGCAACAGCTTGATAGGGCAATGAGAGAAGAGGACATGCGGTGTATACACAATTGGGCAGTTTTGTGTACATTTTGTTTAGTTCCTTGATGTGAAGCCAACAAATCCGTGACCAGTACGAATCCGTTATCAGAGCATGCGACGGAGGAGTGATTTGGATTGATTCATTTTTTTGCTTCGATGCGATCCCGAAGATGATGCCACCTTTCCGGAACCGATTTTCGAGCATAGTCGAAAGCATATTTCACATTTTTATGGTAATGTGCAAATAGGGCATGGGCAAAATTCGACGACTCGTCGTTTTCGGTCTGCAGAATTTGTTTACTTATGGGCGTTTGCAGTAGTGGAGTTTTGTTGATGGGAAAAAATAACCGTATAAATCACTACTACCAAAGACATCATATTAACAAGATATCCAGCTCTCACATTTCCCGAACAAATCATTGGCAACATCCTTTTTTGCGAACATGGTGCCCTCAGGCGAGCTCGCATCGAATCTCGAACATAGAAGCAGGGGAGAGAAATGTCAAATTCGTGCGCGCCAAAATAGCAGCACTGCGCACCCATGCAATTGACATGATATGTTGAATGTGATGCCGTGCGATGGCGTTGTTGAACTGAAGATTGATTTCGCTCCAAGCTGACAGGGTCTGCTACTACCCTAGTAACGGAAGCGCGTTGCTAGCAAATAATAAAACTTACTACGGCCTACTACGATGGTTGATTGCCGTGTGTCATCATCCACCACCGAGCATGTGGTTGGTACCGGGATAGAATGGATATACAACATAAAAAACACGGTGGCGACGATAGGTAGCAGTTTGAATCGTTCGGATCCATTCTTCAATAATCGATTATTATTATTATTATGATTACACAACATGCAATCATTGGGTTATTATTTCCGCGAGTTACACAATTTCAGAAGCCAGAACAATCGAATCAAATAGAGTTCGGGGATTTTGCTCGATTTGTAAGAAATTGTTTTTCAATACGTTTTACTTTACTATGTGGCCTGTTCAAAACTCACCCGGTACAATAATACGCGGAATATCTCGAGTTATACTAAACGCAACAGGATAATTCTTTCTCCATGCCATCAGTAATATTATCAAAAATTTCTGGTAAAATTTTCAACAGTGCATCATTCCGGTTGGTTCAGGTTCAGAGCTCAGTTCCAGTTCCAGTATCAAGAATTCAGTTCAGTATTGAATCCATTGCGGGACGTTCGCAGAGTCAGTTTCTCTTCAAACAAGATCGATTTCGTCATCCTACTACTGGTCGTTTGCATTGAAGCAAAACACAATGAAAAGTGGAAAACGGTGGGGAATATTGTGCAAAATCAGCCATTCCAATGTCTCCAAACATTACCTAAAGAACTATAAAGATTACTTCTTTGCAAATCGAAGATAAAACCATCAGTTTAGTGCAAATATAGAATAATTTGATTCGCTTTGTGCACTTTTCGCAATGAAAAATTCGCACTAAACGAGTGCGAATAAAGCCAGCATATGGCTGATTCGCGTCCAACAAAATACGCCCAACAGTGTTTAATATCGTAGAGAATTCCTCAGTTTGACCCTTCTGAATGCCAGAGATTAATCCCGTCAGTGTTGATGATTGCCGAAAATTTGACAGAAGCTGCTATATTGCTATCTATATTGTATACAACATTTTCAATCCGGTAGAAGATGCTACAAGAACTCGAGTCTCTCAATTCATGAACCGCGAGAGAATTTTTATACATTCCTTCGCTCCACTTCATACTCTGAGTATTTCACGGCCCTTAAAAAAAATTACAGTCTGATAATGATCGTTGCTGTGTGGAATTTCCCAAGAGAGAATCGCAAGTTGACAATTATCGCAGAAAATCGAGCCATGTGTGGAGCATTCACATACATTTTCATAGACACAACTTATACAAAGATTATATGCACATAGTTAGAATAAGCGGCAATAGTAAAATGATTCTGTCGCAATTATCAACTGCCTGTATAGAATCGGATCGCGAAACGAGAATAAGCGACCGTTTGTTGTTTCAGAGAAGATCCCCACAGCAGCGTGCTAACCTTTGATTCTCAGAAATGTCATCGAGAGAAATTCGCTCTCGCACTGGTGTCGATTCTATGTTAAATGAGCCATGCCGGGTTTTTGTTGTTGCGATGATTTCCAACTCTCTTTGATGGCACTGATTCAATCGTTGAAGAGTTGCCAGTGAACGTTCTTTGATACGATAAAAGCCATCCTTGAATCGCGTACATCATTTTGATAGTTTCTTTTACTGGATTATGCAAATCCGAAACAGAAAGAGGAAACAATGAATTAATGCTTATTCTGTAGTTGATATGTTAGCTACCATGACTGATTTACCTTTCATCCATTACCTTGAACTAATGCGAATATTTACATGAACCTCATTTGTAGGCTGCACTCTCAAACAATTGAAAGAGATATTATGTTATTCCAAGAGATCAACTGACCAAAGATAAACTCAAGATTACAATGTCCCATACGATCCATCGAAAAATATCGGACCAGTAATCGTGAACCAGTGAACTTAGTAATAGTGTAGTTTTGTTGACCCTTCGTAAATAAGCGTCGATAAACATTTGAAAATGACGGTAAAATTCCATAGCAACAATACAAGTTTGGGAAGAAGTAAACATATGTAAACATACCGCACAAAATATGTTGTAACATCCATTCACTTTAATGCATCGTAAGATAAGAATATTGCAAATTGAACAGATTCTTAGCAATAATTCTTATTGATTTTTGTTTTCCTGTTTCAAAAACCACTCGATATGCAGCAACAGACTACGATTTCTATCATATTGCAATTTAAGATTAATTCTACCTAAACGAAAATTGTCATAGTTACGACGCATGTAGCGATTCGACGCTTGTTATTTTGTTTTAAAGAAGAATTGTACTGCAACTGACGGTGAACCGATTTCATCAAGGGGTCCTATTTGAATAGTATATGAAAAATCATAGAGTATTCCATCTTGAGTTTATCTTTGAACTGACTGTTGTTCAACTGTGCTTTAACTGAAAGAGAAACGAATGAAGAAATGATTGCTGCCCGTTCGGTACGTCAGCGAAGCTTGTATGTTTACGGTAGTAGACTAATCGTCAATGTGTGCCACATTCGGTTTCTATTGAATTGAAAGAAGTTTTACTGAACTGGTTAGAGATATTAAAAAACCATTTTACGGTATTTTTTTCGATTAAAAAAAGTTTATTATTCAAATAAAAGTTTCTTTGATGAATTCCTTAGTAATATTAATGAAAACATGAGTTATATGAGAAATGGAAAAGCCCAGTCTAGCTGGAATTCTATTTCTCCTTCTCCAACAGGCATCAAACCTTGTCATATTTTGTACCAACAGATAACATTTATCCAAACGATACATATTACACATTATCGTAAACTAAACCATACCATCTTCTCTAAATATCTTCAATTTACAAACACTCAAATACATTTGAACATTTGATTTTACGTTTCGTCTTAGACTCATCAGTGCGTAGCAGTTTATGTTGAACTGATATTATCTCCATTTCTCCTGTCACTGCTTGATTACGATGTGACTAAATATTAGTCAAGCAGCATAAACATTGAATTAAATTCATTTACACCAATAAACTCCGAAGTCCGATGACTTTTTTCAAAGAAGAATGAACTTTATCAATTTATGTTTATGTAAGTACTCTCATGGAATTATTTTACTTCAACAGGGAATATGAGAATGAGAGAGAAAACAAAAAAGTCGCCTGTCTTCGACTGAGTATACTTCTACATGGTCATAGAGCTATCGAGTATCTCATTTGACAGACGCTTTGACCGTACCGATTACAGTTGACGATGATTTTAGTCAGTCTGTCAAGGTCATTTGACGTGACTGACAATCTGCAACTCTGGTCTCCACTCATCAACCACGAGGCTCTAACCAACGTAATTTACTGAGCCGCCTATCTTGGCAAGATTATGAAATTGACCAAAACGTCACGGAATTCAGTATGGAATTTAAATAACTGTACCGTAAATAGTTTGGAATTTTACGGGCAACTTAATTCCATATGTGATGAAATGTCAATGTAATAAGGTATTTTGTCAAATTACCTCACATGAAAATTAAAATTCGTATTTACTTAACTTAAATTGAAATTAACACACATAACAGTTACACCTGCTGTAAAATTGGTCATTCTAGATGTATATGACAGGCATTATAATTTTACGTGATTTCACAGATTCTCCGCTTTCCGTTAAATACATCTATGGAAAAATGTTCGTTCTTATAATGAATTGAGTCGTATGTGGCATAACGTTACCTGCATATTTCAGCATTCTTATGCTCTGCAGCACAGATTTAGAAGCAAGACCGTTTAGATAACTATCAAACTGTCAATAATAACCGCGCTCTTACCAGCCGCTACCTAATTTTGGATTGAAACCTATCCAAAATCAACTAATATTTAGGTAAATGTAAGATTGCCCAAAGTGTTGTCATGGTAACTTTGGCAATGTTCGCTACCTATTTTTTACGATCGAATCAAAGTTTGAGTAGATAACATCGAACGATTTCTTCTCAAAAAATAAGTAAACTCGATTTTCAGTGCATGCTTTCGGGTAGGGTTAATCATGACAACGACAAAATAACTGCCCGACGGTCTAATTTTAAATAAAAGTTGAAATAATTCACGAGTGGGTCCACAGCCCAAGAGAGTGTAAATGTAAATGGAAATGTAATTCCAAAACTATTCCTTGCTTTGCCTTTTCGAGGATATTCTGTTTCAGGAGCTGCATGAATGGATCAGTGAAGTACTATAGAATAACTTATGCATGGAGTAGTAAAACACGGGAGGTCTCCAATTTTACTGCTAATACTATTAAATATAGCTCAATTCGTATTCCTCTCATTTCTCTATTCAGTGCTGCTTTCACTTGAAAATCTGATGACGTTTCTTGAAAAATACCCAGAATCAATCATTATTTCCGTGCTTCGCATATTCCCTGAATGATCGGAATGTTGAAAAAACAAAAAACGCAAGCCTACTTAGATTTGTTTCTGTGTTACCGCGGAAACACTACACACCAAAATCGTTCTACCTGCACGTATCTCATTGTGCGAGTAGCAGTGTTTTCTGTCAACCGAACCAAACCCAAGTCAAATATATCGAGTAAACATTTTGGGGTGGGATTTCCTATTTACAATATTTTATGAACTTACCGACGACGAACGAAGACAGGCAACTGAACATGTTCGTCCATTCGTTTTAACTCATCGTTATCTGATGAAGGGTTGGAAGTGGTGAATATGGAAATTTGATCGATTAGTTCTGGTTTGTCGCGTGTGTTCCCCCAGCTCCACGGTTGTTTGGTTTGTCATTGTCATGAATTGAGAACACATTTTTGCGAAAAGTTGCCTTGTTTATGATGGCTCCCCAAGTGGCATTTTTGTGGTGTACCTTTCGAATCAGAAAAGCGTTATTCCGACACTGATAAGACGTGCTCCAGAACGCATTGTGCAGCGGCGTTCATTGCGCAAGCTGTACATTATTAATCAGGCAGTGCACAACCGGATTTGGTTACGTGACCTGGCAGTTGTAGGCGCCTCATAGTTGTTTTTTCCCAGTTTTTTCGGGGGAGCAACAAGCGATTAACCCCTCTGAGTACTTGGCGATAGTCAGATCATTGGTTGGATGCATGTACCTTGGCTGTACCCTTTGCCCGTACCGAACCTGTTGATAAGTGGAGCTTTCCGAAAGCAAAACACTTTTGGCAGTTATAACACAATTAAATTTGCGCTTCCTGTCAGAACGCTGTCAGCTCATTTTCTTTTGCTAAACTATGTAGTCGCTTTTCGATACAGCACGCGAATTTTGACGTTACCCATCACAAATGCAAACTGACTTTAACCGCGAACGGAACACCATTAGGAGTCAATTTTAAACGTCCCCACCTCCCACCGGTTACCTTGGCACGAGTCACTGGCGGAATGTACGGTATCGTTCGACCAATATTCACACTGCTACTCCTCGCCATTGTAAATAATAAAGCAATTTTCTACATGCAAACTTTTCACTCCAACAATTTTCCAGTTTCGATCGATTGGGCCTCGTCTAGTTTTCTGCTTGCTTCGTTTCATCGTGAGAAAGGGTACGGCACTGTATCGGTTAAAGGGTATTTGTAGCTATATTCAATCGGAAGGTAGATATAGTCTGGAAACTAGATTCTAATAGTTTCTTAAAGAACTATCTTTTGACGCATTGATCTGAAAATGTTTCAATCCGTATATTGGTGCATAATAGACGATGAAACTTCTGTGCTGGAAGACTTTGAATAGCTTCCCGGAATGTTTTTTTGCACTGCCATGCAACGAAATAGCGTTTCCTGAAGAAAAAAAATGGTTTGACAGGTAATATGCAGCTGTGGTGAAGAGTGCCTAAAGAATCAATTATTACCATTCCTACGCAGCCATGACGCTCCCTCGCTATTCTGGTATGATTTTGCATTTTGTCACTACACCAAAGATGTTTTTAAATGGTATCAACTGCTCGGAGTTGACCCATCGTGCAGTATTGGACTTTTATGAAGAGACAACTCTCTCAATATAAGTAACTAGCTACAGTTATAGGAAAATTTCGAAAATCTTGGACAAAAGCAGCTAATTCGGTAGTCTGCTTAGATTTTAATGACAGGATGAAACTCAAAACTACGTAATTTTTCATGCAGCCCAATTAAGTAACTGTAATTCGTTTTAAGATGACTAATAATGCACAATTGAATGAATAAAAAAGTATTATGTATTGAATTGACAGCAAATTATTCCAAATTTAATCCGTCCAGATTTTGCCGCGAACAAGCCTTAAAACGAATCAAGGATCGCTGAACCGTACGAAAACGATTCAATTCGATCCGGAAAATGATGCAATTCCACCCGAAATCATATTATGTCAACAGGTTCCCAGAAAAATTGATCTTTGCTTCAAATAGAAGAAAATGTCGAAGTGTGCATCGAAATACCTGATTGGGCACGCCGTCTGCGCCTGCGGGAAGCATAATTTTAAACCCAAAAACCACTATCAATGGTGAAATTTACAAAACTGAATGCCTGAGAACTGAAAGCCCACTATTTTTTAGCTAATTTAGCTTCATGTCACTAGTGTAAACGCTTGCGAGGCTTGTATGAGGTCTAAGTCAATGAACAAAAGTGTACGCTCGCATGTGAGATTTATAATATTTAAAGAATCAATAATGGAGAAATTCCGATCGCTCAAATGGATTTTACACGGTGCCCGGGTTATGTTATGTTATTTCAGAGTGTCCGACTCAACAGCTTGAGTGATTTTCTTTCGAGTCCGGCATTCTAATGTTAGAATATCACTCTAAAATACTAAGCTTGTTCATAATGCTGTTTCATTTCATATGGGCTGATCTAGTTTAGATCTACGACTAAAACATGTCAAGCGCAACGCTGAGATCTGGTTCTGTTTTTCGAGCACAAATTTGAAACGGATTTAAAACTACTCGACGAATTTGTTTTTAATTAATGAATATTTTAAACACCATTAGAACACTGTTTGAAACATTGTTTGCGTAAGTGTGTGTGTGACGAAACTTGACAGACGAAATGTCAAAGCGTCGAATGACATTTCAGCAATTGCAATACAAGCACTGAATAATACAGTTTCATTTCAAAGCACTCTAGCACAAAAAATGCATATCGTTCGCGAAATTATGTATTTTATTTGTTTCTGATTTGGAACATCACAGTGAACAGACACTCAGTAGGATGATTTCAATGCGAAGATTTAAAATCTGTTCTACATTTGTCTGTTAATGAATTGGTGTTATGTCAACTCACTGTGATGTTTCAAATCAGAAACAAACAAACACAATGAATGATTTCGAAAACAATATAAAGTTTTGTCACTAACTTCTAGAGAAAATTTTTCGAAAGTAGTGAGCTACAGTGCTTTTAAATAATACTGTATTAGTCGGTGTAAAACACTTCCTGCTTATATTGACAATTTCTGTTATGTCATTCGACGCTTTGACGTTACACTTAGAACTAGATCTAAGCGTTGCGAGTGACATGGTCTAGTCGTAGATCGAAAATAGATCCATCCATACGTAACAAAACAACGTTGCGAACAACCTAAGAGCAAATTCAGCAGCTGCAAGATTCATATGGGTGGTCTATAATGTAAATGAAACTGAAACAAACGTATCCCCAGCAATCCGTTTTAGTTTTATTTATTCGACCAGTTCTACTGTCAAATTTAAAGCTGGTCTACGATGCCGTTTTTTTGTATATTTGAAATACGAGTAAAACACTGCTGGGGCTGCCAGTTTTTCTTGTTTTAACATCCAGATTTAAATTTTGTAACTGGCATGAATTATGCATCTAGAACTAAAACACTACTGAATATGCCCTAAGAAGTATGATAAATCTAGGTTGATTTTTCAACTGGCCGTATGAGCGAGTGACAGTTTCTCTTTGTTCACTTTCTTTCTGATTATTATTACGTGATTATAAAGTTCTTATTGGATTTTACAATACTGTTTGAAAGTCGAAGGTTTGGGGTATTATTTTATACAAAGAGTTGATAGATGACCATGACAACGGCTTGGTAATTAATAGAAAAGAAACAAACAAAGAGAAAATGTCACTTGCTCTTACGGCCTTTTCAAAAATCATTAGGAAATGTATAGATCTATTTTTACAGCAGAAAAAAATACGCTCAACTCACATGCCTACTGCGATTTCCTAGGTTGTACCCAGAAAAGGTCAAACACGGTAATAAACAAGACCTAATACCGCTCTTCAATGTGCCAGCCATTGTAAAGGAAACTTTTCAGACAAACAATCACTATGCTTCCGGTTCTGATTGAAATCTCACACTATTCCTTTATTGCCCTGTCTAAATGTGCTACCCGGAATCGAATTCCGCATTCATGAGTACTGTAGGATTTGTTGGTTTATGTAGGTTATGTGAACATCGACCTCAGATTTAACCCGTGTCCTCGACAATTCCACAAATGCCACATCAATATTCGGTTATTTCCAGTATGCCTCAGTTTTTTCAATGTTCGCATTTGAATCTTCGAGAATTACTTTGTCGAATACTCAATTGCTTCCATTGAAGTTGAACACCCCATCCGATGGTAGGAAGTGATTCGGAACAGCATGTCCGTTATGTGTTAGTTTCAGCAACTGGACTTTGTCCTGTTTATTCTCAATTGGCCGGCTCGAAAGCCTCCCCAGTACGTGACCACGTGCTCGTCTGGATGCTGCCCGGCATTCGTCATGCTTCATGGATCGGAGTGCAAAGTTCACCGAAGTCAATCGTATACCGTTCGACGGTTTCCTATCGAGGATCTCGTCCGAAGTGCCAGCCAGGCGAAGGAAAATAAACCTACGAAGCCGTACAGTACATAAATCAATGCAAACACACCGGAGTTATCAGTTGTGCAATGTATCAATTGCTTGCCTACAAGAGCGCCATGTAATGTGCTAAACCCACATCAAGTAAAGCTGATGCAAGATTTGAAAGAGCGAACACGGATCTGAATTTGACTTGACTTTATTCTGACGCCATTCCTTTTTTTGCACTTCCAATGGAATTACAGGAGAAATTACTGGAAAATTTTATGTTCCCCCAGTTTTTAATTTCGCTGAATCATGCTTGGGAAAAACCAACAACTGAAACAGTTGTGTAAACCACGAGGGGCACTTTGATTAACGTACCAAATTGATTACACACATTTATCGCTTTTCAAGTAAAAATAGCTCATGTAAATACATCAAGATAGATGACATGTCTCGCTGAAGTTTCCAAACAAGCCCAGTCAGTAAATGACATGCATCGCCCATTAGGTGACGATTGTGGAGCATTTTTTTCTTAGAGGGATGCAGAATGTGATTAGCGGCCCTTACACGATCATTAAAAGTGTCATTACTAAAAAGTAATGGCACTTTTAATGAACGTGTAAGGTCTACGAGTTCAGTAATGACACGAGTAATGATGGAATTCCGGATTTTCCATCATTACCAACATTATTTTTTCTTCTTATTTTTTTTTTGTGGAAGTGCTGAATATCTTTAGAACTATACGCGAAAAAATGACAAAGTGTAGATTTAAATTGTTAATATTTCATTAACCTTAACGTTTCAATGGCAAATCAAATTTATTTTCAGCTAAACGAAAATAAAAATATTGCTATTGCTATTGCTGGAGTAGTTACAAATACTCATCATTGCTAATGAACGTGTAATGCTAAAAAGTAATGATGTACAGTAATGCAGTAATGACGAGCGTTTGAGCAGAAGTGTCATTACTTAGTAATGACACTTTAAATGATCGTGTAAGGGCCGCTATTTGTAATAACGCCTACTTGGACCAAACTCTGTAGCGTGTAATTAGGTTTTGCGGTTGTCACATCAAAAACAAAATCAGGTTCATTTTTGACAGTTTGTTGGTTCTTTTTTATGTTTAAAAAGAGCCAGTAAACTATCGAAAAATTGAAAGTCGCTTTGAGGGGCGCTGCATTGTAACGGAGATCGAGGCTGATTACATTTCGCTCCCTGTTGATTAACTAATAAACAATAATAAGGTTTTCTCCGGAATGGGTTTATACGCATATATTGCGCAACAACACTACTTTCATACTGTTCTCAATTCTTCAATCATCTATGTCATGAGCGGAAAGAAATCCATCGTCTTCTTATGTAATCATGTTTACTATGCATGATTTTGTGATAAAAACGGTTTTTTAAGCTTCGGAATTATTTAATTTAAAATGATCTTGAGACGAAATATATTAAAGAATATGATGTCAAAAAACTTGAAGGATGTCACACGAAGAAAAAATATTGCAAAAATAAATAAATTCTGGGTGATTCAAATGTCAAGCATATTTTGTTTGAATTTGCAATATCTCGGTTTGAAACGACTATTTTTTTTTTGTTTGATGGCAACTAATCGTTTTATTGTTTTAAACAACCGGGATTTTTCTGCGTTTATTATACGCAACACAAAACACCTAGAAGAACTATCGGAAACTTAAAATAATCCTCTTGTGATTCCGGATTCAATAGTAGAATAAAATCATTCGCAGTTTGTGAAATCATAGGAACTTTCATTCCAATATTACTTTGTGAGAATCGATTAAGCAATCTCTAAGAAAAATGAATGAATTCGATTAAGGAACACTTGACAACTATTCCGCTACCTATGGAACCGGATTGCGAGTATCGGTATAGTCGGAGTCGGTTCGTATGTCCAGCAGGGTTGGAAAAATCATAATCAGAAAAGGTTTTTTTCATTACCACTAGTGAAAAAAACGGTTCAAGAAATTTTCTAAGAAAAAAATCAGGGACAGAAAAAATAACTTCCGAGATTTTCAGTTTTGAAACAAGCCACAAAACAAAATCCATTAATTATTTAATTTACATTATTGGAAAAAATCTCTGCTGAATAAATTCGTAGCTGAATCGCAGCAGAAAAAAAGAGCTGCGAGTGTCAGATTTCAATCAAAAATTAAAATTAATCGCGAAATCAACGTTGCCAGGTATACAGAAATTTATACAGATATTTGACCTCTATACCGCAATACAGATATCGTACAGATAATTTTTTTTTGTGTACCAAAATTTTTTTTTGTGTACCAAAATGAGCTTTGGTGACATTTCCGTGAACTTATGTTGACGAGATTCTGAGTCCGATTTTTACGCCGAATACAGATTTTTTGGAAAAATGACCTGGCAACGCTGCGCGAAATGGTTCACAGCCTAAATAACTGCACGACTGTCAAATTTTAACTGAAAGATGAAATAATTCGCTAAATAGTTCACAGCCTTAATGTATTTATTAAAAATCTTTATTCCACAGTTTCCTACAAATTCTTGTATAATACTTGTTCCTGATTAGATGTTATACCGTAGGTACTCTGCGTGGAAAACGTGTTGAAAACTTGACAGCGATTTTTATGTGCTATTCCTGTACGTTTATAAATAATTTCCATCCATTGCATCCGAGATTTTCAAATATATTAGACATAATTTAATAATGAGTTTGATTACAACAACTTTTTTCCTATATACTCGGATAAAGAAAAAGATTCATTCAAGCATTTTCAAAATATATTGAATATGACAAAATCATCTCCATCACGCTGGTGACATTCTGATTGGTATCATTCAATTAAGCATTTCTGTTCTGCTTTCTTCTATTCACGAAACGATCATTTTGGCAACACGGTTCAAAAGTACTGCTCGAATTTACCTGCGACCGTTTCGATTGACAGCCTGCTCGGTTCTATAGTTTTACTGCTGTGGTGAAATGATGTATTTCATTTTTCGCTATCAGTGTCGCTTATGCATCGATAGAACTGTTCGTACGTATGCTTCCTATATAAGAACGGTTTTTACATCTTGACTCGTCCTAGCTTCGGCTGGACATATACTAAAATTGGAACGATACAGAGAAGATTAGCATGGCCCCTGCGCAAGGATGACACGCAAAATCGTGAAGCGTTCCACATTTTTTTGCTATATTGAATACTGGTGGCCAGTTGAAGGAAAAATGTACCCTACTTTTCATTGATCAAATGTCGGCAAATAATGGCATTGTTATTATTCTTACATCAACTAAAAGCAAGAGGTTATGCTTCATTTTTATTATTCACATACTTTAGAATGAGCGAGGGTCCTTTCCTTTCTCGGCCGGCAGGCCAAGTGACCGATGAAATCAACGCCTGATTTTTTATAACGTGTGTGTCGGTCCGGCACATTCCTGCTTTCCCCTTCATTTCTGATGCCTATTCAAATTCTATGGGGAAGATAATACACTATATGATGACGTAATGACTGTCGTGTTTGAAAAGGACACCACTTGTATTTGCACCGAACGCCCGATAAAAGTGACCACAGGGTGGTAATTATTGTGGCTTGCGGGGAGTTTGGTATCGATTTTAGAAACTCCTTCTAGGTGAGGAAAGCAAACCCCTCACATGATTTGTTTTGGTTTTTGTTGGCTAGCCGGGTTACCAAAATCTTGATCCTCAAGCTGTGATGACCGTCCGTAAAATCAGTATTGTGGATGGAACTGGCAAACGAGGATGTTATTTGGTTTTTGCTTTGGGTTATTCTGATAGTTATGAAGAAAGCTGTTTCTTTCAAAGTACCTGATTCATGAATTGTTTTTTTTTTTAATATTAATGATTTATATTATTTATCCTTTCAGTTGGGCGGCAAGGAATGCGCTCCTAGTGTAGCTTCACGTCACCTGGGTGAAGGCGGGGGCGGTATTGGCAGTGATCGCAAGAAACCATTTTCCAGACCGTTCAACAAATCCAGTCTGAACTCGTCCTCCAAAATGTTGAGCCCGTCGTCACCATCGGAGACCAGTTCCTTGGTACGACAAAACAATGAACTTCGTCACCGACTGCAAGAGGAGGCAAACAATTACCGACGTCGATTGGACACATACAAACAGGCGCAAAATAATCAAGCTGCTCTGGTCAGCCGTCTGCAGGCGAAAGTTCTTCAGTACAAGCAACGTTGTACCGAGCTGGAACAAACTTCTTCATCCTCGATCAATCCTTGTCCAAGCTATCAACAAACCCGGGATGTGTCACCGAATAAACATCATCACGTTTCATCTACGGTATGCCCTTCCGCGGTCCCACCGTTAGGGCCATGCTCCGTGACCGGATCCGCGGGTCCGTTGAGCCTTCCGCCTTGTCCGGTGGCTCGAGAACGATCCCGCTCCAGGTCACGTTCACAGTCACCCTGTCGGCAGTATGCCGAAGGAGGCCATGACGAAGTCCGACACCAGCTCGACGAGGAACGACGTCGGTAAATATGTTCTTAATAGAATAAAAAATAAACAGATTTCATAGATTCTGTTTATCTTTCAGTTGCGAAAAAATGTTGCTCGAGAACTCCCGTCTGCGTCAGCAGCTGGAAGAGTCCCAAAGAAGCAACGAAACGTTAACCAATGATCTTCAGAAACTTACCAGCGATTGGGAAAGTTTGCGTGATGAGCTGTTAGCGAAGGAGGACGAGTGGAAGGAAGAAGAACAGGTAAGATTTGCAAAGGAAAAATTATGCAGAGCGGTTTTGTTTTCTATACTTGCACTGCACTTTGTTTGCCAGTTTTTCTTGTTTGAACGTTGGCTGCGAAAAACAAAGTAGGTGTCGCCGTAGTTAGGCTTCAAACTTTCACAGAAGAAATAGTCTGGCTTTTATAATGTTGAAGTTGAAAAATCGTTGGAAGTGATTTTTGCGTTTGAGTGTTTCGATGATTTGATGGAAAAGAATACAATCTGAAAATGATTGAATTACGCTTACGCTACAATAATTGCGAGTAAAAGTGAACATAATAAATCCGTCAGCAGCAGATGGGACCATTTGTAGTGATTGCGGTCCTAACTATAATTTTTTATTGAATTTTCATTCTCATTTCAGTACTACAAAAAACAGAACATCATTATTAAATTTTGAATTCACACTACCGGAAATCTGTATTTCTAGTCAAGAATTTGAAATTTGTATATCCAGAACCTTGATCAGAAATCAGCTTGAGCAAGATTGGGTTGGTAATGTCAGAGACATAACTGGATGACGTGAATACGAATAAAACTTTACACTTCTGAATATCTGAAATAAGTTCCCATAAGTTGATATATTGTGTGAATTGTGCGAAGTTTCATTTCTTTGCTTCCAGAATTGTTTCGGTGCACCTATACTAAAGTATGACTTATTTTAAGACACAAATTGATAAAACAGGACAAAAGATATTAGAACATTTTTTGTCTGCAGAAGTACAGACGGTATGAAATACAATTTCAATGGAAAAAAGTACGGGTGTGTAATGTCAGAGACATAACTGGACGTCGTGAATACGAATAAAGCTGACACTCTTTCTTTATGCTTGCGAATATCAATGAGCTGATCGATTATGTGAATTGTGCAAGTTTTCCCTTTTTCCACTACTAAAATTTGATACGATGAACCTAAACTAAAGTACAGATTAGTTTCATTGAACATTCTGACATACAATTAAATTCTACGAAATAACCAGAATAGTTCTTCGTGATAAAATTTGGTGGTTCTGAAAGCAACATTTAATGAAGGCGTTCATGATGGAGAGTGACGAGATGAGTTTAAATATATTCTGATTCGGAGCTATGCATTTTATATAACAAATGAACAGATAGTGGTACTTCCATCTACACCTGGTTGAAAATTAGGCCGTATACAGTACAGCAAACGAAAATATTGCATAATTCTCTGGGTATACAAATATGGGTCTAAATAGCAACATACAGAATTTTGATGGCGATTACTTCATTTTGGATTTGAATATTTTAGTGAAAGAAACTATCAAAAGGCTTTACGGGAGAAATTTCTTGCATTCAGAAGGGCCAAATTATGTAATTCTCTCAGTTATAAACACACAAATCTAATCAAATTATCCCAGCACGACTTGAGCGTTTGAGGTTTTGTACCACCTCAAAGGTCTGCTCTTACTACTGGCGACTGCTTCTCCCGACGATCGAAGTCCAAATGAAAGCACGACCTGAGCGTTTCACGCTTTATATCTGGTTTGTTCTTACTGATGCTGGTGGGAGAACCTCACTTCGACATCCAGTTCCATCTACAGAACTAGAAGAAATAAACGATTTTCAATCAAACTTTATATTTTATTCTCGTCCAGTAGATAATCGGAACTGATATGTGTTTGAATATCTCAAAACCGTCATCCGGGTGCGAAAAAGGCAAGTAAGCGTGATGAAATTTCCTCTTTATTTCCAAAAGTTTTAGAAAACTTCGTTTTTCAGTTATTCATGGTTATCTCACACTATTGAAAATTTAATCACAAAGTCCTGATCATATTTCCGATAACTTGTAGAAAAAATTATGTTGTTGGGTTAAGGACATCAAGAGATATTCGCAATAAAGTTTTGCCCATTCTTGTAAGTCGTACAGACAAAAATTCAAACAGTTCTTTAATAATTTATTTATTTATATTTAAAGTGAACTGCACAGGCTAAAATGAATGAAATGTGTCAATTTTTAAAATTTATACCTACTCAGTTGGTAACCTGAAAATGCTCTTTCATTTGAATTTAACTTAATCCTCATCCTCATCAATACTGTCAATACAGCAGTTACAACGAGAGAATAAGTGCGAAACGATTCGTGAGCAAAATTTGATTAACATTTGAAAGCTGCTTTAAAATGTATTGCGTATATTGTAAACTAAAGTTACTATTTTATAACAATAAAACCTATAACAAAAGGATAATATGCTGCAATCATTTTTTACTGAATATTACGTTTTTCACCAATGAAACAAGAAATGACTTCAATGTTTTGTCCGTAAAACATTGTGGAGGGGGTACAAAAAATTGTGCACTAGCGTTCCCCTTACAACGCTCATTGGACATTACTCAAAATTTGAGTTGCGATTACTCAAATCCACAAATTGAAGCAATCTGTCAACATTTGAATACTGATTTGTTTAAAATTAACTGAAGCTATGAGTTCTCTCACATTTACTCATGCGTTATAGAGTAAGCGTTGAGTTTTAAAATATTTGAGTGAAAAAAAATCTAACCGTCGCGTTGTTCGACGTGTGTTGTTTAAATACAAACACTTGTTAAGAATGTTGTTCATTGATGATTCGAAGACTCTTTCCTGTCATTGTTTGTCATTTTAGTCAAATGGGTAAATCCTTATGGGTATTCCAGGTTTCAATTACATCCAGTAAGAAGTCAAACAGGAATGTTTCAAAACCATTTAATTTTACTCCGATACACACACTTAAATTTTTTAGCTGAGTCTCGGCAAAAAAATGCCGAGATTCGCACAGCCGAGTAATCAGCAATCATCTCGGCAAAAATAAAATTACTGAAAGTCTCGGCACCCTCAAATTTGACAAACGTTAAATATTGCCGAAATCGTCAGCATAAGATTTACTGTTTGCTCAGTGAAACGTTCACTGAATATTCGGCAATCCAATAAAACGAAAAAATGAAAAAATAAATTACCGAATCATCAGTAATTAAAAATCTAGTCAATTAATTTTGTTTGTAATTTCTCAACATTATAAACACGCCATTCAGGATCAAAAATTCATTTTATTAACACTTAAAGAAGGCTTACAAATTTGTTGCCAGTAGTGCTTAGCCTCTACCTGAAAACATGTAGCATAAAAAAGCGGCGTTTCCAGATGCGGCCACCTTGAGTCGAGCTGGAAATATGAAAATAAAAATATATATTGATTTTTGGCTTACAAAAATGTTCAATATTTAATGATGCATATACGGTATTGTTCAAAAAATAAACTTACTTTGATCTATTGAATTATTCCATGCATTGGGTTATTTTTTCGCATATCCCCCAAAGTTTTGTCTCGAGGACTCTTTGAGCCCCGTGTTGGGCGTTTTTCCCTTATAATGTGATCTGATAAAGTCGCTTTTTATAAAGCGAAACATGTCACTATATTTATTCAATATTTTTACTTGCAAGTGGTTCCACGCTTCTTCGAAGATTATCCATTTTTTCACTCGAGAATTTCATTAGAAAATAATCGCACAATGCGAAGCGGAAATGTAACGCGGCAATAAATGACAGCTGTCGTGCTGAATCTCGGCAACAGCTAGCGCATATTCCGGAATCTCGACAAACGTCTCTGCTGATGTCGGCATATCTGTTGTTTACTGATAACTTCAGCAAGCAATTATGCCAAATTTCGGCAAAGTGAAGCGTTTTACCGAAATATCAGTGAATGCATTTAACGAAGTTCAGAAACATGCGTATTGATTACTGAGCAATTAGCAAATTTACGTGTTGCTGATCAGTTTCGGCATTTTATTATGCCGAGCTCAAGAAATGGTTAAAGGATTCAATGTTATCAAAATTAGAGTTCAAAAAACTCAAATTTCGAGTTCAAATCACTCAAATGTTTAGGTAATACACATTTTTGTATTTTGTTTTAATATTACTTAAATTTTGACATCTTTTTTTACTCAAAAATGCGTATACATGAAGAAACTCAAGTTTTGACTACGAGCACATTTTATGTAATTGAATGGCTAGTCACTCATTTTTCAGTTATGTTCAATGAGAGTGTATTAGCTACTGTGCACTGAAAATCATTTTTACCTACACTCTTACCAGCCGCCACCTAATTTTGGGTCAAAACCTACCCAACATCAACTAAAGTGCATTTTAATTTTGGGTAACGAGTGATGACCTCAAAATTTAGGTAAATGTAAGTTTAGTACGAGTGTTATGCTATAACAAAGCACGCTACTCATTTTAACCTATCAACTCAAAGTTTGAGTAGATATCTACCTAATTTTGGGTAGCTTATAGAAGAGCTCGACAATGAGTGATTTTTCCTCAAAAATTAGGTAGAAGTGATATTCAGTGTATTTTTTGAGAAGAAATCACTCATTGTCGAGCTCTTCTATAAGCTACCAAAAATTTCGTCATTATTCCGAGAGGCTCCAACGCAAAAACAACTTCCAGCGTTTTTTCAACTACAAAATCATAAAATTCAGACTAAGAAAAGTTATGGTTTCATCAAATTAGGTTCTAAAGACTTTTCATTCCGTTGTGCTTCGATTTCTTATCACTTCTATACACAGATTTTCAACACAGGTTTTTGAGCTCCCGATACAGATTTACAGATTTTTCTTCTGAAAAATGCAGATTAAATGTGGCAACCCTGCATCTGATTCGAAGTGTTTGTGCGCTAAAAATAGCACCGTTCATTTCCAATCGGAACTCATACTCTCGCGTAGAGATACCGACAGAAGAGAATGAGTAATACATAAACTAAGAACCCGTCGTAGAAACCAATGAAAAATACGGTGTTCATCGCTACACAAACACAGCGGATCCTCTTGGATTACGGGCGTCTATTACGGTATTCTTAGGTTCAACAATCAGGGCGTGATGAGTGGGTCGCTCAGCGGACTACAATTGCTGATGCTGGTTACCTCCAATTTTACCTTGTTACGATAAATAACAATCGGCAGAATTGGTCTGATCCCTGATTAACTAACCTATGGAAACTGTCTCCAACGCAGTAAAAAAAAAGATTCAGCCTAATTGATTAAAATAGATTTACGCATGAGGATTTTTTTTTCTATTTGCTCAGCAGAGATGCCAGATATTTTTACCCTACATAAAAAATCTTATATTCACTAATAAAATGAAATCAGTTTGACAAGTTTCAGGACTTCCTTAAATATCAATTCCAATTAGAAAACTTTTGAGTTTGAACGAATGCAAATGTAAAATCTTACAAATATGGGTGCAAAAAAAAATTATTCACGTATCGTCAACAAACGTTGTTCATTAATTTGCGGTTTAGATCTTTTCAAAATTTAGCTATAATTTTCATTATCTCTCATATTTTCTACTACATAATCAATCTACAGGATGATTTTGTGGTCGGTTGTCTCGCTTTCCGGTTGGTTTAGCATCAGAAACTGGGATGCAAAATCTACGAAATAGGATTTTCATCGATTTCTCTTACAAACGTTGATGAGAATGGTTTAATTTTTAAGGTTACGGCTTCAGATTTTAGAAACGCTTGTATTCCTAAAGAAAAAAATTGTTAATTAAAGACCCGAAATTTTATAAACCCGAAGCGAAATAACAACCGGCATTAGAACAAGTTTCCAAAAGTTTTCTGTACAACTTCTCTCGAGATGTCCGCGTATTATTATGACGATTCGCATTTGTATTCACAGAAAATGCTTCAGAACACCTTAGCCTCGAGTATAGTACTAAATATCTCGTAGAAAAGTCTTGTTTGGCAAGCGCTGTGTTCCTGTGGGCTTGCATTAAGTTTTTCTGGCTTGATTTAGCTTGCTGTTTTTACGCCTAATATGAATAGAATCGCTCCCAAGAATTGTATTTCCTCAAAGTGTCCAACATTAAGTATCACAATTTATCAAACATTAATTCAGCATCTGTTTTTTTTTCGCCACGCAGGCTTTCAACGATTATTACAACAACGAACATACACGGCTGCTGAAAATGTGGCGCGAAGTGGTAAACGTAAAACGGATGTTCAAGGAGATGACCACCACTACCAAGATGGAACTGGGCCGAATGCATCTGGAATTGACCGGAACCGGCCGTGAGGTGGTCGGTGCGTGCAGTGGAGTTTCCGTCAATATAAAACAAACGTCCAAGATTGAGGTAAAGTTCGTATCCGCAATAATGTCGACACTAGAAATGAGTTGTTATTTTTACTATCAGGAAGCTCAGCAGATGCACATCGAACGGGAAAATCTGGATCTCAAATCACAGCTGGGAGAATTACGTATGCAGCATGAAAATGCAAAGCTGGAAATAGCACAGCGTGATCAACGTCTTCAGCAGATGCTGGGGGATCTGAAAGTGATGGAAGAACGCTACAGTCAAGCGGAAAGTCAGGTCGGACAAACGCAGCGTCTGAACGATGAGCTTGAGCGTCTGCAGACAGCCCTGCGAGACATCGCCCATGCCGTGGTTCACGATGCCGAATCAGCCGCCAATTCGGAGACCGACTCATCCGGGCATCATCTGCACCTTTCGCAGTCCGGTGCTGTTCCGGTTTCACCGCGGTCTCCTAAACGTGGAACACTGCGAACGTCACAGGCATTTGCCGAAGGCACCATTTCGGCCGTCCAGGCTGCCTTACATAAGTATCAGCTTTCGATTCATGATCTACAGGTCAAACTGCAAAGCAACGGTGATGCGTTGGTGGCCAGCAAGAAGCAACTCGAGAACTGCGAACACACCCGGGAGGTTCTCACGGGAAAAGTTTCCGAACTAACCGAGAAGCTGGATTCGGCTAACCATCAGCTGATCGAACTGCACAAGGAACGGGACAGTCTGCAGAAAACGTTGGACGGTTTGCGAACCGATAAACACTCGGTGGAGCGTGGAAAGGCGGAGTTGAACTCTATTGTAATGCGCTGTTGATCCGATGGAATATTCTGGGAACTGACCGGTATTCTATTTCAGGTCGATAGTTTAAACACCGATTACGAGAAACTTCAGCATGTCAACAGTAAGCTGCAGAAGATGTACGATTCACTCGAAGACGAAAAGAAGATGGTCGAAAACGAACTTCAACGGGTCCAGAAGGAGAAGGATATTCAGGAAATGACTCTAAGGTTTGAATCTAATCATTTTAGTCGACGGTATAAACACAAACGGTTATGTGTTTACTTTAGACATTTCTTAAACCCCTCTTTTTAAATTAACTTAAGTACTCTTTCATTAAATCTCACCTAACTTTCTCAGTTTCATTTCCAGCTTATAAAAAAACTGCTAATAATGATAGTTTGCCCTCTTATTACCATATATGAGCTAGTCAAATTGAGTCACAGTCACATTAAAACAGTCAAGTTCATGACTATGAAAAAGTAAACATTTGCTGTTTCGAATTAAGATATCAAAAAATTAATTACATATTTGAAATTACACCCTTTTTTCCTGGTGTACTTTTCATTTGATATAGTCCTTTCCAGTAAATGAAATCGATCAGGATGTGACAAAAATTTCGCAAATTCGTCGCACGTCATATAAAAATAAATGTTTTGTAAACAGCGGGGGTTTCTGCCGGAGAAATTTTTGCCATCCGGAGAACCGGAAATTGTCCCCCAGGCGTAACCATATCAACTAAAAAAAACGAATATGTAAACATTCGTTTGGCGTTGTCGCGAGCTTTCAATATCTAGCACCTCGTGAGAAAACACATGCTTGCTGAGTTTGTTTACTTCTTTGAATAGATTTTTCGAAGAGAAATTTAGAAAAAAAACCTTTCTCATTCACCTAGGTGTGTCTCATATTACTTATATTTTCAAAAATATCAATAGAAGATTCTGTCAAGAAATTTTGTTTTAAAACTTGAATTTAATTAGAAAATTTCTTTGGGTTCAATTTGTTTACAGCTATGTCAAGTTAATAAGAATTTTTCTTCATTTTGTATCGTGGCACTAAATGACGGTTTGGAAATTTTAAACACACTTTATCCTATAGTTCCGTATCCGGAAGCATGAACCGGATGAAATTAAACAGCAACCTATGAGACTATAGGATTTTTCATTTAAGCCTAAGTTTGTGGAAATCGATCAAATCATCTCTGAAAAAATTGAGTGAGTCTCGTTTTAGAGTTTTTGACCATTATTTCCGGTACTTCTGGAACCGAGAACTGGGAACCAATATAGCCATTCAGTAAGTAGCTATTATAGCTAACAAATTAAATCAGTTTCGAGCCAAATCTAGAAGAATTTTACCCTTTTTTGCATCATCGCTCTAAATGACGGTGTGCACTTCTAAACACATTTTACCCTATGAAAGCATGATGAAATTCAATAGCAATCTATGGGAGTTTTTGGCGAAGAGACCATCTCTGAGAAAAAGCACGCTGCGAACGGATCAAGGCCGGTGGTGTTTTCTTCTTCCGTACCGCATGTACCGACGCGTTTGCATCGTCATTTTGAGCGGCTATTTGAATGTTTTGACACTCATCGCTTTATAATGTCGAATCTGGACTATATTGCACAGCATCTTTTAAAACAATGAGAGCTTTAATTTGAATCATGATTTGTTAGAAATCGCTGTTTCTGAGAAATAGAAGTGAGTTTACTATTATCGGTGCTTTCGGAAGCGGAAACCGGGGACTAGTAGTCCCAAAGCAGTTTTATATATCCACTAACTAACAAGGTCTGCCAACTAGATAAATTTACCCGGAAGTTTTACAAAAATTTGCATCTCGTTTTGCCATCACTTGTGGAAAAAATAAATTCATGAAAATAAAAAGTTTTCATTTATCGCGCTGTAATATTGAAGTCGGGAAACTTTTTTCATTTGAATCTTAGTTTGTGAAATCGGTTAAGACATTTTCGAGAAAATTAAGTGCGCATTTCAACATAGATTTGCACATATTACCTTCTAATTTCGGAAACGGAAGTCAGATAAAGATTAAATATAATAGCAAGCTATGGGACTTTCGTTTGAATCTAAAGTTGTGTCTTACTCGAAGAAACGTTTATTAAGGAATGAACAGAATTTGTCTTAAACTTCATATTGTCAATTAATCAACTGCTACTGCGATTTGTTCTTTCATCACCCCCTCTCAGTTGATATTCCGTAATCCGATCTTCTGTCGCAACTCTTTAAACAATGGAGCAGCAAGTGACTTGGTTAGAATATCCGCTTCCTGTAGTTGGGATTGAATGTATAACAGTTTAACTTTTCCATCTGCTACTGCGTTGCGAATGAAGTGAAATTTAACGTCTATATGTTTTACTCTTTTAGTCTCTTCTTTCTTTGCCATTGCGATAGCGCCCTGGTTATCCTCGAATACTGGAACAGGGTATAGATTTTGTGCTTCACACATATCAGTCATCAATCCGCTCATCCAGATTATATCACTGATACTACTCATTGCTACGTACTCTGCTTCTGTTGATGACATTGCTACAGTTGCTTGTTTCTTTGACGACCAAGCCACGGTACTGTCGAAAACTTTTAAAAGATAACCGGATACACATTTGCGGTCCAATTCATCACCTGCATAATCAGCATCAACGAAGCTTTCAATTGGAGTCTTGTGGGAATTAGCCTTGTACACCAGTTGATAACTCTTTGTTCCTTGAAGATATCTGAGTACTCTTTTTGCTTGTTGCCAATGTTCAGGTCCAGATTTATCTTGAAAACGTGATAGATAGCCAACGATATAGCACAGATCCGGTCTGGTTCCCATCATAATATACATTAAACTGCCTATCAGCTCTCTGTATGGATATTGACATTCTCCATTTCCTCTGGGCAGCTGAAGTCTAACTTCAGCTGGTGTTGTGCACGCCTTGCAATCCTGCATTTCGAATCTTTGGAGCATTTTTTCGATAAGTCCAGATTGGGAAAGCTGCATGATGCCAGTTGTTCGATTTCTTACCACTTTGATGCCTAAGAAGTGATGCAGTTCACCCATATCAGCCATGTCAAACTCATTCTGGAACATTTTCTTGATCGACTCTACTGTCGTCCGTGTTTTTGCCACAATCAGCAAATCATCCACGTATACAATGATGTAAACAGTCTCCGTTTTTTGTTTACGCACATAGAGACAGTAGTCGTGACATGAACGTATGAAGTCTTGATTTTGCAGAAAACTATTGAAACGGTTGTTCCAACACCTTGGCGATTGCTTCAGTCCGTATAAGGAACGCTTTAATAAACACACTTCGTTTGGTTTCGATTTAACGCCCTCCGGTACATGCATGTACACCTTCTCTGTTAACATTCCGTTCAAAAAAGCCGTACGAACATCCATTTGGTGTACCTCGTAATTATGCATATTTGCTACTGCTAGAATTGCTCGAATGGTGGTTAACTTGGCGACTGGTGCGAAAGTTTCCTGGTAGTCTATGTGCTTTCTCTGCATGAATCCCTTAGCGACCAAGCGAGCCTTGTAGCGAACTGGTTTGTTATCAGCATCAGTCTTCACAGTAAATACCCACTTGCATGAAACAGGAACAACAGATGCAGGTCTCCTAACTATCGTCTAGGTTTGGTTATCATTTAACGCACGAAGTTCTTCGTCAATAGCCTGGTACCACAGCGCCGCATCTGGATGACGATCAATGTCCTCATATTTTGTCGGAATCTGGGAGAAATTATCTACAGCAGTATTTGCGCTATACGAAGAAATAAAATCACGCAACCAACCTGGTTTCTTGCACTCCCTACCACTGGTCCTCGGGGTTGTTTCATCCAGGAAAGAACCTTTACCTACCGCATGTGGTGGGAGTGCCGGCGATTCTGATTGGATGCCTTCGTCTTCCTCCCCCTCTTGCTCCGATACAACATCTTGTATGGAAACAACCGAATTGTGATCGGGAGCAACTTCAATTTTATCCACATTCTCATCTCGTATCCAAGTAGTATGCACCTTTTACCTGTTGGATCAGGTTTACCACGTTTTTGCTTCGGTATCCACGAGAACGCCAAGCTTCCAAAAACTCTGAATTTTCCTACATTAGGTTTTTCGCCATGCCACATTTCAGCTGGTGTTTTATTCACTTTCAGTGCTTCTGTCGGGCTTCGGTTAGTAACATATACAGTATTGTACAGCGCTTCACCCCAGAGGTACTTAGGAACTCCTGATTCGACCAATAACGCTCGCATCTTCTCGGTAATAGTGCGATTAAATCGTTCAGCAACTCCGTTATGCTGAGGCGTATAACCGACCGTTGACTCTACTTGGATACCATGTTGTTTGTAGTAGTCTAACTGATGCTTGCTGAAGTATTCACGCCCAAGATCACATCGCAAGCTTGCTATCTGTAGTCCGAATTTTGCAGTAGCCATTGCTTGATAATTCTTAAAATATTCGAACACTTGATCCTTAGATTTCATAAGGTAAACAACTGCGAAATGCGTGAAGTCGTCCAAAAACGTAACAAAATAATGATAACCTTCTATCGTAGCTGGTGTAATTTTCCCACAAACATCTGTATGAACTCTCTCCAGCGGTCTACTTGTTGGCGGTCTCGAGCTGTTGAATGGTAACCGTATAAATTTTGCTTCAGCACAGGTTTCACAAAACATTTCGTCTTTCTTCAGTTTATCCATTCCACTGACCATTTCCGATCGTTGTAGTTTCTGGAGATTTCTATAGCTCAAATGACCGTACCGCTTGTGCCACAATTCTTGCTTGCATATTTCTTCACCTGTTACCAAGGCCGTGTCCACGTTTTCCACCTCCAGCGTTATGTAGTATAAATTATCTTTCTTCAAAGCTTCTCCTATAACCTCATTATTTTTGATCAAAATGGCTCGATCTTTTTCAAAATTGATTTTAACTCCAACGTTCATTAGCGCCCCCAAGGATAGTAGATTGAATTTTAGATTTGGAACGAACAAAACTTTGCTTATAGCCAACAATACCTGGCCACTTTGAATTGTTACTTTACCCTTGATAAGGCCTTGCTTCACACCTTCCATGCTTCCGTTATCCATTGCACATTCTATTGTAATAGGTGCAGCAAGTATCTCGATGCGTCGGAAAATACTAATGTCGTTAGCCATATGCCGACTGGCGCCGGAGTCTAGAATCCACACGACCTTCTTCTTTTCGCTTGAACAAAATGATTCTTTCACAGTTCCGACTAACGCAATTTCATGGTCCCTTGGAACTTCCACCGCTAGGGTCGCATTTGGTCTTGAGCAAGTTGACCGCTTGTGACCATATTCTCCACAACCATAACACTTTCCAGCAAATTTCGTTTTCCGCTCACGAAAAACTTTCTTATGATTTCCAGTTTTCACTGCTAATACAGTTCCATCAGATCGATTTGAGACTCCACCGCTTGAATCTCGTCCATGTCGTTTTTGCTCTTCAGCTAGCAAACGACTCTTCACTATGGCTAGGGTAAGCTGATTTTCTTCCAGGTTTTCGATTTCCATTTTTTTAATGACGTTGTACGTCATATGATGCCGGCAGCGAAATGAAAAGCTGGCTCACCTGGTCTAATTCCGTCAGTTTTGCCCCTGCGTCCTTCAACTGTCTCACAAGTTCATCGAAGTTACGAAAATGATCCTTGAGAGCGTCTCCTTCTTCCATCCGTAGCATTGCAAGCGAACGACGGATATAGGTTTGAGCTGCAAATCCTTTCTTAGCAAACGTTGCCTCCAAGGACTGCCACATCGCTTTGGTAGTAGTTTTATCCCGCACATATTCCAAGTGACTATCTGCAATGAACGAAACCAGCAAAGCCTTTGCTTTTTCGTCCATTTCCTTAAACCCTTTTTTCGTCGCTTCAGTAGCCGTTTCTGCCGGAGCATCTGTTTCCAGAATTTCCCGTATTCCATGAGCCGACATTTGAGTTTCGACTCGGAACTTCCATGTATCGAATCCATCTCCAGCGAATTGAACGATCCCAGCTTTCTTCGCGCTACTTGCCATCGTTCGTGTCCTACAGATTCTTGATACAATAAACAGCTATTTGGCCTGATCTTCAACACCTCGTCGTATTCTTACGGTTCAGCCTGACTGGGCCCACAACCTAAAGTTGTGTCTTACTCGAAGAAACGTTTATTAAGGAATGAACAGAATTTGTCTTAAACTTCATATTGTCAATTAATCAACTGCTACTGCGATTTGTTCTTTCATCAGAATCTAATACCGTTTTCGTTTATTGATCAGAGCAGCCCGAGAGCTGACCCAGAGTCGCCCAAACAACTTTTGAGATGTTTGTTTTAGCAACCTGGGGTCGCTCTAGATCGGACTCCAATCGCGTAGTTTTGCTCTGAAATTTTTCTCGGGTCGCACTACGCATCCATGCGAGTTTGTTTATTTTTTCTTTTTTTATGAGTTGTTGTTTAGGGCGCGTACCACGTGTTCGTTTTACTCGGAGTCAGAGTCACCCGCGTCTAGGTGCGAAAACGAAAACGGTATAAGTTTGTAAAAATCGTTTCAGCCATCTCTGAGCAAAGTGGGTGACAACTTTTTCCACTTTTTTTAAGCATATCACCCTGTAACTCTGGAACCGGAAATCGAATCCAAATGAAATTCAGAAACTTTGTATGGAACCTTAAGACCTTTGATTTGAATCTAAGTTTGTGAAAATCGGTTCAGCCATCACTGAAAAAAATGAATTGAAATTTGTTCCCTCCTAATGAAAATTAAGGTACCGCTGTCAACACTCTCTCAGCAGGCGGCTCTATTTTGTTGGTCGTTGAGCGCTTGTTGAACGACATACTGCACGAAATAATCGTTCAGTTTGCTGGAACGGCTTGTTGTTTGTTTTTCTCTTGAAAAATATTGTTAAAATTAGGTATTACCTTCATATAGAAAGAAGATTTGTTGTTATTCTAAGTGAAGTAGAAGTATTGTACAGGTACGAAGTGTTAGTTTAAAAAAAGATGGAAAAAACTTAGGAAATTGTCCAGTAAAACTAGTCCAACGGGGCTCCAACCACAGACTAACAGACATGACAGTATGAGTAAATTCTTATAAAAATAATTTTTCGTTATGCACTAGTTCCACCTATATTGTACTGCGCGAACTATTTACTATCTGTACACCCCTTGTGTTATGTACAAGTTTTTTTTACTAGTTGGTTTCCCCTCGTTTGTCAACACCGATCAGCTGCTTGCAGGGATGCCTGATTTCATCAAAATATTTGAAAATGAATCGTCACAATAAATTATTGGATAACGTTGATAATATATTTAACTTTTTCGCGATGTTGGAAGGTAACCATTTATTTGACTCAACGTTGTTCATCTAGACTATTTTTATTGTGTTGGTAGTTTTCACCCGAAATTAAGTGGCGGCAGACCAGAAGCAAGTAAATATTGTAACAAAACGGGTTCGATTTTGTATTGCGTTGGAGGATGAGAAGTAGGCACAATTATGTGTATAGTTTTGGCAATATGTATTAAATCTGTATCCTGCATGAAATTCGCATGGACGTATACAAATCAATACATTACAGGTAATTCTGTATGAATGGCAACTCTGTTGGTAAATGAAAAAAATAAACAAAGTCTAGATGACAGACAGGATGTTTTTGATAGAGTAACGTGGCGCCATCATGACACATGTGAGTACTGTCCCAAATAAAGGAATATTCGAAATGACCGTTAAAATGATTGAAGAATCTAATTTGAGTGTCCTGTCTGTTAGTCTGTGCTCCAACTCCTCATATTAAAAATGGCTCAACAATGGACCTCTGTCTGCCGGGTTTGTTGAACGACAACAATGGCATTCGGTTCAACGGTCTGTTTCAAAATCCGCAAACGAAGATCCTCGTGTTGGCCTCCCGTTGAACGATTGATTGGACGTTCATTAGACCAATGATCCAACGTATTGGACCAATGAAGGACAACCGTTGAACGTTTTTTCTAAGAGGGCAGAAACGTTATATAATCCTTCAAAACTTTTTCAAAGTCCCCTCAATTCTTCACTGTCACTGAATGTCAACATAGACTTGTGAGGGATCTTTTCCTGTTGCTGTGACCTGTATGGTGATGTCATATTTTCACAAGAAGATCTGGCCACGCTGTGGGTGTCACGTAATTTAGTTGAGAATTATTCCACTCAGTAAAATAAATGCTATTCGGTTCAGATTCCGAGTCGCGAAAAAAAACCTTGACGACCGTGACAGGACTCGAACCTGCAATCTTCGGATCCGAAGTCCGACGCCTTCTCCATTAGGCCACACGGTCAGATTGATCGAGGGTGGTTAGAGGTAGTTTTCCGCTATGGCTCTTTGCTTTTGGAAGAGACGCATGTGTTATGTGGGAAAGACGAAGACAGAATGAACATGTTTTCCAATTGGATTGTGTTGGTATGGATGATAGATTCATTTAAAATTTTTGTTTTATATTATTCCGACAAATAACATGACTGACGCTAAAGATCGGGAATGGTTAATTTCGCAATTTTGAACTTTTCAACCAATATTCTATTTGCACGAATCAAAATTCCCAATTCTATAAAAATATATTTTCGATGCATTATTGAATCATCTGTCAGATTACTGCATAGGCCGGGGATCACGCTTTGCTGTTTCGAATTCTGCTTGGAGTTTTCAAAAGCTTATTAGTTTTTCATACGTTTGTTCCAGTGAGTGTTTACAACGATTTTCGTAAAATTTACAGTACTTACTAGAAATCGAAGATTTCTTGTGAAGAGTTGAAAAGTAAACGCCCAAACGGCTCCGTAATGAATAGAAACAGAGAGCGTAAAAAAAGAGAAACTCTGTCATTTGCTGTTTACGGCCCTTTGGAAAACTCACCGGGAATTATTAAATTCGAAACTTGAGTCATCCACTCACGGGAAATGATGTTGGTAACTGAAACGAACCAAGAAGGAAACAGTCTATCATGACTAATTCTTCTTTTCCGTTTTTAAATTGCGAAAAACTGATTGTCTATTGTTGTTACATACATTCACACAAAAAATATTTTTTTGAAAGATTTATTTCGAATCACATACACACTGTGATACACTAGAATATTACAATAATTGTGAATAAAAAGTGTTTATAGAAAAGTCAGCCGCCATTCAACTCAAGAAAAAATTGTCCCGCCCGTGACAGTGATATTGCACACTGCCGTGACCAGGATTCGAACCTGGGTTACTACGGCCACAACGTAGGGTCCTAACCACTAGACGATCACGGCTACCGGGACGTACTTATCGAGTAAACAAAAGCTATATAAAAGTAATTTTCTATTCCATTTCCAGAGCCGAAGAAGAACGTTCAAGCCGCTTGCGGGAGGAAACCATTACCCTACGGGAGGAATTGAATAAACTCTACCTGTCGCGTGATTTGCTCGAACAACAACGCATCGAATCGGAAGGCTTACTTAATTTGATCGAGAAACAAAAGCTGGATCTGGAATATGAGTTGGATCGAGTATTGGGCGAACGGGACGGATTGCAGATGACACTGGAGAAAAAGAGTTCCTCGAATGAACATCTCGAAACGGAAATCAAACAACTGAAGGAATCGGTCGCAGAGCTAGAGCAGGAACGCGATAAACTGAAAAGCAACGTGTCCGACCAGGCGGTAGATTTAGCTGCTCTGAAGAAGGAACTGATTTCGGCCGAACAGACCCGGCTGGATCTGGATTCCGACAAGCTGACCATCAGTGAACGGCTGAAGTGTCTCGAGATGGAAAAAGATAAAATCGAGCAGGAACTGAGCTGTGTTGGTCGCGAGAGAAACGATCTGAACAATCAAATAGCAACGATCTCTCGGAAGAAGGAAACGATTGGAGAGGAAGTGATGCGTTTGAGGCAACGACTCGAGCAGGCCAATGAAATGAATGCTCGGCTGAACCGGAATCTGGAGGAACTGGTCAAGGAAAGCGAGGAACGGGCCGTGCTTATCGAAGTACAGGAAAAAGATTTGCAACGTTTACAGGTGAGCTTGAAGCAATTATTTTATCCATTGACGAAAAGACGAAGAGCAAAAAGAAATCCTGCGTCGGCCGGGAATCGAACCCGGATCAACTGCTTGGAAGGCAACTATGCTGACCATTACACCACCGACGCTGTACGTTGATTGGTTCCCAAGGCATATTATCTTCTTGTTATTTTTCTAGTACATGTTTCCGAGACACTGAAATAAATCGTGATCGTTATTTTGACCAATTTCAAAGTTCATCGTTTTTTTTTTGCTTTCTATCACAATTACAGGAACAACTAGCTTCCCTTCGTAGCGAGAAAGATTCGTTGGAAGCGGTACTGTTCGATACCAATACGTCTCTGGAGGAAGCAGAAACTAGAAAAGATACACTGGAAAGGGAAAACCAGGATTTGCTCATCAAACAGGAATCGCACAAAGCCCTGATAGCCCGGCTGAACAAGGATTTGGAAAATGCGGAACGTCGGGCACAGGACATCAAAATACAACTAACTAATGCAGCTGCGAACCAGGAGGCAGAATTTCTACAGAAACTGTCGAACCTGCGCACGTTCGGGGAGGAAAATATAAAAAAACTGAACGATGAGAAGGAAGCGATTCGCTGTTCGTTGGAAAAACGAATGAGTCAAGCGTTGCAGGCTCTGCAAGAATCCAAGGATGCCGAAATTCAAACCCTGAAGGATCAATTCGAAGCACTGCAGTTGCATCTGGAAGCACTGAATCAGCAGCACGAGGAAACGATTCTTCGGGCCGAAAACGAAAAACAACAGGCCCTGTTGATTGCCCATCGGGACAAGCAAGCCGTCATGGAGCGGTTGGACGGTGTTACGCGTGATCTTAAACTCGAGCTAGACAACAGTGATCGGTTGAAGCGAGAGATGAGTGCCCGACAGGAGAAGGATCGTACCACGATCGGTTGTCTGCGCGAAGAGATTTCCAAGATACGAGCGAAAATGGAGGAAGCTCGTATACGAGCCGAGGAAGAACTGAACCGGCTGGGAGTTCTGCAAGGGGCTCTGCGTGACGAGAAGGATATTGCGCTGAAAGAGATTGAAGAATTGAAAGTTCAAACGAGACTGGTTGAGGATCGGTGCGACACGGTCAATTTACAGCTGCAGGATACGCAACGGAAGTTGAAAGAAGGTTAGTTAGAAAATAGCTCGTTGATTTTCGTTTTTCTCATCGTGGATTTTTTGATTTCTAGCTGAAAATTGTATTGACAGTACCAGGAAGGAATTGACCGACACTCGTAGAACATTGACCGACAGCAACATCGAACGGGACAAGTATGCCAACAGTAATAAAGAACTGCGAGATCATGTCAAGCGGGTTGAAGGACAACGTCGAGAACAGGCCAGATCAATGGATGATGCTCTGCAAAAAATCGCAGGTGAGTTTTTGATTCTTCTAATAACATAGAAAAAAACATTCTAATGAATCACGTTTAAGGCCTCGAGGAATCGCGAAACTTGCTAGAGCAGGAAAAAGTTCGACTGCAGACGATCCTCAAAGAAACGGAAAACAATATGACCAAAACGTATCAGGAGCTTTCGGCCGCCCAGAGTAACCTACAGAAGTTCCAGACACAGTCGACGCAGAACGACGCTGCCGAGAAGGAACTGCAGGCTCGGCTGACGAATGAGTCCGAGGAGAAGGAACGAATTTTGCAAGAACTGCATCAGATCAAGAAACAGATGGCCGATTTGGAGGGTTCGCTGTGTGCTACCCGGCAGGAGCTAGGTCGAGCACGATGCAAGGCTAATCAAGACGAACATCGGTTCCATCAGCGTGAGCAAGAGCTTTGCGCAAGAATCGAGGATGGCAGAGGGCGTGAGAAACGACTGGAAGATCAGAAGCACAACTTGGAAGTTTGTCTGGCGGATGCTACGCAGCAAATTCAGGAACTGAAGGCACGTTTGGGTGGATCCGAAGGTAGGGTACGAGCCCTCGATGAACAGTTGGCTCAATTAGATGCCATTAAGAAGGATACAGAAAATAAACTGAGTTCGATTGGTCATACGCTGAGAAGAATTGCCGGTATCCAAATGGATGGTTCGGTTAGTTTGCCGTATCGGCTTTTAAGTCCGTCAAGAAGGTATGCGAGGTGAAATTATTTGTATCAGAATGAATTAAAATCCAAATCTTTTCATCAGATATAGTCCAGCAAGAGGTCGAAGCGAACGGGACGAGTTACAACATCACCATCACCATCACCATCATCATCATCAACCGCACGATACCCGTAGTTTGTCCGGTGATAATGCCATCATCGACGTTGATCCCGAGATGGTTCGCAAGGGCGTACGCACTCTGATGCAGCAGGTCGCTCAAATCGAACGCGAAAGAGACGATGTCAAGGTGCAGCTTTGTTCGGCCAAGAAACAACTTCAGGAAGCCAGTGACGGTCAGGTTCGGTTAGAAAGTAAAATCTGCAAACTGCAACAGCACAATCGAGCTGTTCATGACGATAAAATTAACCTGGAGGCAAAGTTGGCCCAAAAGGTAAGTGCACTGTTGGCGACGGAGGAAACGCTGCGACAGAAAACCGATGAATTGACCGTTACCCGAGAGAAAGCCGCCCACCTGGAGCAGTCGTTGGGAAGTACAACGGAAGAGAAGGGTCAACTGGAAGAACGGCTGGAAAAATGTCGTCAACATGCGTGTAGGCTAGAGTCCGACAAGCGACATCTTCAGGACGAACTGACCAGAACCGAAGGTCGTGCGTCGAAGTTAGATCTACAGCGTGTGGCACTGGAAGGAGACATTCAACGTCTTCAGATGGCACTCCAGGAGAAGGATTGTACCATCAGAAACGTCCAAGAGCGACTGGAAAATCTTCAGCGGACCAGTTCTCAGCTTGAAGATCGTTGTACCGCTCTCAAGAGTACGGTTGATCAACTGAAGGAACGGTTGCAAGCGGCTGCAATTACCGAAACTGAGTTGCGCGGGGAAATCGCTGGATTGCATCGACATACCTCCGATCAGGGACACACTTTTGCACTGGGACAAGATAAACTGAAGCAACTGCAGAAGTCTCTGACCAACAGTGAAAACGAACGTCGCATCCTTTCGGAACGTTTGGATGCTACGCAGCATACGGTGAATGAGCTCAGACGCAATCAGCAGACCGCACAGGACCAAACGCAACGCCTACAGGAACAGTTGGCAGAGTGCGACGTGCAAAAATCAGCACTGGAATCACAACTGCGGTTGGCCAAGTGGAATCAGGAAAATGCGGAACAGTTTGGCAGTACCACCGGTGGCGATCAGGATCTTGCACGTCAGTTGGTAAATTCGCAACGGGATCGCACCGAACTGCGAAATAAGGTTTGTTATGAGTGCTGGTGTAAATTTTACCATTTGATAATGAACGGTTCGGTTCTACTTGCAGGTTGAAGCTTTGCACGAAAAGGTTCGCCATTTGGAAAATGAAAGACGCGGCTTGGAGAAGGGCAGCAAATTTTCCGGCCATGTGCAGTTCGATCGGTCGGAAAAGATGTCTGCCGATTGTGGTGAATTCGATTCAAACCGATTGGAATCGGGTAGCATGGGCGGGTCAACGTCAACAGGTTTGAAGTTCAGCTGTGGTCTCGATCATACCCAGATCGAGCACGAGAGCCGTGAGCTGCGAATGAAAGTACGTCGCCTGGAGACGCTACTGGCGGAAAAGGAAGCCGAGCTGGCTAGGGCTAAAGCAAAATCCCTGGAGTCCCCTTTGAAAACTGGAGGGTGTGGAAGCGGTGACGTGGAACGCTACCGAAGTGCACAAATTCAGGCGGAACGATTGCTGGATGCCAGAGAGCAATCGCACCGGCAGCAGGTGTTACGGTTGGAGAATCAAATTTCCATGCTGAGAGAACAACTGGCTCAGGAAGCCAAGCGCCGACAGATGTATATCCTGAGAAGTTCGCGCGCCGGCAGGGAGATGCAACAGTTGCGACAGACGCTGGGAGATTCGTTACGAAATGTGGCTCAGGAACCGATCGATTCTACGCTGCTGGAGTGTGAAGCACGACGGTAGGTGTTTTGACGTGAATTCGTTTTACTTTACTTTTCAAAATTCGCCCCTGTGGAGAATGGGTAGAACTTAGTCGTGAATATCAGCAATTTATGATTGAATTTTCAACAGTGTGTGATAACCAGAAATAACTGAAAAATTTAGCTTTCTCAACTATTTGGAAACAATGAGGAAAACTCAACGCGCTTGCTGCGTTTTTTCGCATTTGGGCGACAGTTTTGAGATAGTTTCAGTCGCCTTCATCCAGCAACAGCAAACACAGACTTTCTGCGTGGTGTGAAGTTCATTTGAATCGGACTCTGGAACGGAATTCTAAACTTAAGTTAAGGTTTATAATTTAGTTTAATATTTTAATTTCAGGTTCAAATGTTTAAACTAACACTCTAGGACTGAATTTAGTTCTATTAGTTTAGATTATTCTGTGAAAATTTCAGAATGATGCATTGACTTTAGCGGTCGGGAAAGTCTTTTTTCTGAAGGAAGAATTGCATAGCTGAAAACGGCAAATTTCAACTTGTTCATAGAATATCTCGCCTTCAAACAATGTCTAGATAGTTTAATTTAGATGCGATACATATATGTTGTCGCGATAAAAATGAAGTGAAATTTATTTTTGCGAAGGTAAGTCGATTTCTATGGTGGCGCCATTTTAGTTCTCTGGTAACGTAACGAAACATGAGAGAAATAAAATCGGCTCAAAAGGCCACGTGGTTATACGCGACCTGCTGGACTCAGGCCTTAAGTTCGGAATTCGTATCCAAAATTCTGATTTAGTCATTCTGGAACTCTAAATCTGATCCATAATTTATTTCCAGAATTCAGAGCCTGCATTCTGGAATTGAATTCGGAACTAAGACGGGTTCTGGAACTAGATTTTGGAACTGAGTTCAGATCCTTAATTCAGGTTCGGAACTCAAGTGCAGAATTCAGTTCTAGAATTAAATTTTGGAATCTGAATTCTGAAAATAAGTTCAGTTCAAGAAATTCTACAACTTAACTCGTGAAATGAATTCTTGATCTGGATTTTGTAACTGAATTCGGAGCCAGTTCCAGGTTTCGAGTTTAGTTCTTAAATTCAGTTCCAGTTCCTGAATGTCAATATCTATACATCTCTGGAAGGTAAGCAGTAAAAGTTGAGAAATTCTCAATTAACTAAGACCTACGATTATTAATGTGAAAGAAACATGCTAGTTTTATTCGTATTCACGTCCTCTAGTTATGTCTATGGTATTACCTACTCGCTTTTTTCTGTTTTTATTGTTCTTACATTCTGTTCGCTGAAGCTTCTTCAGCTGGACCAATCAGATACCATATTACCATTTGGCATGCAGTGGTGTACCTGGGAATTTCAAGTTCAATGACGTTGAAACTAGGTTCGGAACTGTCTTCAAACAAACGGTTCGACAGCAGCTGTTGTGGTATATTACCCAAATTTTGCACAATCCGGCGTGTGACGACATGCTTTAGAGTTCTTTCTTCGTTTTATTTATCAATTCCCTCTCAGTTCTTGCGACAAAATTGTTGGAGTAGATCTTACGTTTCAGTTTGGCCCAGAAGTTTTCGATGGGACGCAGCTGGGGGACGTTGGGCGCCAGATCCGGTCAGAATACCGCGTCTTCACCCTTCTGGTATTTCTTGATGAACGACGCAACTTCCGGCACGTATTTCGTACTGTAAATTCCCACGTTCACGACCAGTCCGGAGCGAAAGAAGAGTTTTCGCTGATAGGTCTTGTCGTCCAACATCACCGCCATGTCGCGATTCACCGAAAAATCGAGTTGAACATCTTATTCAGCCGCTGCCGCTGAGTCATTGCCTGCACCGCCGAATCCAGTGGATGCGACTTCCCCTTCCTGACATGTTTGTTCGTGTTCGCCAGAGATGCCAGGTAAAAATTTCAAATATCTACAGACAGGGTCTGTAAATCTGAAAAAAATCTGCATTCAGCAAATATGTCTTGCTGGCAGCAAAAAAAAAAAAAGGTCGCGGAAATTTCAAAAGGCTGTAAAAGTCTGCACAACAAAAAATGTCTGCAGCACTATACCCCAAATCTGCAGATTTACAGACAAATCTGCAGACCTGGCATCTCTGGTGTTCGCCACGTTTGACATTTGGGCGACACTGTTTGACCGGTTGCACCTCCCGTCTAAACGCACGTAGCGATGTAACCACTTTTCCCTCGGTATTTCTCTTCAGCTTCCTTTGAAGCTTTTTTGCGCTTCGATGCTCTGATTGCTGTCTAATAGTGTCAAGATGTTATAATTACCGGAACGGGTGTATCTGGCGTCCATAAAGTGCCGCACGATCTCCGTTTTAGACGCGGCGGGGTTCAGTTCTTTGGAGTTTTTTCTCTGTTTTTTTTTCTATCACGGTTACGTCGTTTTCGCTTGTGAAAATTGAAACTGACTCACGGTAGTTTCATCAAACAAACACTTTTCATGAAACTGTGTTAGTTGAGTTTGACAGCTGTTAGGGTGGAAGTTGAATTAGGTTTGGCATCAAGCGAAAACGACATTAGAGTTCGACTGATAGAGCTGTCAAATTTTGTCTGCTGATTAATGGGTTACTATGATTGATTTTGCATCTACATCAGTTTTACAAATTACAACGATTTTCTTAAATTTTTCCAAACTTGCGGAATAGCGGAGTAGCGTCTTTGATTTCTGGAGACATTTAGGATTTATAATAACCGAGACAATAATACATGCGAGTCTTGTTTGTTGAAGATTGGAGTCAGGACGACATTCGAACAGTTTAGGAATAGCATTTAGAGGAGTGAAAACCAAAAAGTAGTTATTTGTATCTGAGATTGTTTCCAATGTCACGTTTATTTCGTAAATATTGTTTAAATTATGTAGAATATGTCCTTTGTTTACATCGTTCGACGTTAGACAGCGAAGAGATAATTGTTTTGTTTTGAATCTCGAACGAGCTTTAAGTGAAATGCAGTCTTGACGTAGGACTATGTCTTTGATTTCTATACAGGGGTTGCAAATTTAAAATTCGCACAATTTTAACCGTACTTCATTCGTTTTAGGTTGGACACAGCCGTTTCGATGAGTTTACCGCCGACGAGTTTCCGAGACTACGATCGTAGCCTGAGCCCGACCTATCGTTAAGCGGTGAGTCCGAAAAAAATCAAACTTAAACATCATCGCAAGACCAACATACCGCCTTACCAAAATAAAATAGCTTTGCAAATTCGCAAAGTTCATCAGAAAATGTTCGTAAAGTTAAAATGCAGACAAGATTATTGATTTTTGAAACAGTTTTCTACATAAACGGATCTCTATAAAGTAAAGGAAAAATATTTATTACAATCCATGCGCAATTAAGATATTATAATACATGCATTTGTTGGTAGTTAGTTCCTTGAGTAGTAAGGATACGTATTGAAATGATAAATAAGAAACATCGAAAGTGTTTTCAAGTTTTCACACACTAATCATTAACTTGTTTAATATGACAACAATCAAAACTACATAACTCGACTCACTAGTCTTCTTTTCGCATTTGGAAAAGAAGATATGTTGCAATCGTATTTAATATAAAACCAATGATATAACCGAATAGAGCTCAAACCGTTTAACTACATAACTTCTAAATAGGATTGGTTCCATCTATTCTTCTTTAAGAATATTTTGCGGAATCGAATAACGCCACTTTAGCTGTTAGTTTGGATTGAATGAATCAGTACAAAACACGTGTGAAAAGCTTCGCGGCACTGATTTTACTCTGGGGTCAAATTCATATGTTCAGACCCAGAACAATGTTATTCCGAGTGGAAAATGGAAAACTGTCCACCGAGACCGCGATTTCACAAATCAATAACTGCCGCATACATACCATTTCTATAAACTTAAACATTAAAAAAAACTAATTACAAATAGGCTTTTTGCAGCTCCTGACCACTTAGAATAAAGTAGTACCCGAGGGGGACGACAGATCCGGATTATACAAAAGAAATGAAAAAAGTCGTCAAAATATAATGAAATTGCATTTACCTCTAATAAGACATCTAATCGTTCAAAAGCGTATCTAACCGTTCAGAAGTGTGTCTAACCGTCAGTAAGAAAGTCGAAGCACATGCGATCTCCAGAAGAGTTTTTTATATTTATTAGTGACATTTAACGAGTTGTCAAGGTGGATCAATAAATCAAGAATAGTGAAATTGTGTTTTTAATGTATTGTATTCATTAAGTGGATAGTTTGATTTGTTTGACAAGAATTCGAAACTGCATGATCTTTAGGGGCATAGGAAAACCTGATCATGAGCAAGGATCTATTAATGAAATGGATTGGTTTCCTTTATTCGAAAACATGGAAAATCCGAAACATTTCGTTTGTCACATTTGGAGAGGTATTCTTGAGATTCGATAGTGAGAGCTCGATAAAAATGAAAATATTTGCATACATGATTATTCTGTGCTGCTATACTGCTTATGGATTCTTTATCGAAAATTATTAATATTATTTGTTATTTATTATTAAAATTATTAAAATATTGATATTTGTTTTGTATTACTTTTGTATCGCAACTATTATATTCTTAAGATCCCCAGTATTTAATGAAAATGACTGAACATCAATCAAAAGTTTCTTAGATCAATTTGTGGTATGAACTTTTTATAAGATCTCTATCACTGCTTCCTTAATACTTAATACTGCGACAACAAGCATTTTCCAGGCATTTCTGGGGGCATTCATCCCTGGCACAACGTTTAAGGGGGGGAAGCGAACCAATCCTTGAGAACTTTTGTTTTGCTCGTCCAAGTGATCTCTCCGGAGATGCAGCTCAGTCTCATTACACCAACGATGGGGGCAGCAAAACTTATTTTGCCACGGGTGTCAAATTTCCTCGGTAACACACTGACCATAATAATTGCTATTTGGCTGACAGTAAAGGCTTATTTACTTTCGAAATATCTCAACATCCAGTACTTTTTGTGACTGTAATAAGAAAATAGTTATCGACATTCACGAGTATGAAAAAGAGGAATTACATCTCACGAGTGTGCTGTGTTTAACTTCCTAGAGCTGCGTTGAATTTTCTGTTGAGACAGGTTCTGTATTGGATGCTTCTGTATATATTTGAAATTTACTAAATCTTCTAGAGAACTTTTACTTCAAAGACCGCTGGTTGACTAGAACACATAGTCAACATTATAGTAATTCGTACGTTATCCTTGTCCACATTGAAAAATAATCCTACAAATTATTGATTTCAGTACACTATTCAGAAAACCTCAATTAATAATTATTATATATATACCGTGACCACTTGAGAGTTACCATGGGTTCTGTGTATCAATTTTGGAAATACACGATTTTTTTCTAATTATAGTGTCAGTTTTATTTACATATGTAAATACTGGTAATAATAATAAGGTATAAAATCTCCATGGTTATAGTTTCAACCAGCAAAAACTCAACAAAAGACGATCGATCCGTCTCCAACCGTTACTATGTGTAACAAAGATGAACAAGTGTCTGCAAAGATATGCACAACTGAAAAAAGAGGACAAATCCTTTTGGATCTGAATTGCATTTGTTAAGTGTCGTCCCCCTCGGTAGTACCAATAACCTACAATAATACACGGCTACAAATATACTGCCCATACTTGCATGTCAGTCCCATGTGGCCTACTAGGTTTTACTCATTCTTGACATACCCTCACAGAATAAGTCGGATGAACGTTTGTCCTCTATCAGTGGTTTGTTTACATGTTCATTCCAATTTAAATTCATTCGGATTTTTGACGTCAAAGCTAACCTCAAAATTGTTTTCATCCTCGTAAGGCAACTTGATTCAATACTAGATAAAGCTCATGTTAACAGTCTTACTGAACTATCAAGGATGGATCGCTGCTAGTTTCGTAATAGATCCTATAATTTAGATAATAATGCTTTCTGGAGATGACGAATCCTGAAATGGGACTGGTATGTTGCTATAGGCAGTTCACATGTAGAATAGAATTAGTAGATGAATTTCAATCAGTAATTATCACTGCCAATCCTTTGCATTACATTGAAACTACCGTTCTTTTTTATCATAGGCCCCCAAACTAGTAGATTTAGTAGACTCGAACAACAAATAGTCAAATAGTGCAAGACCAAAAATAGAAAACATAAAATCCGTTGAGAATCTAATCATTTTTCTTGAATTGATGAAAATGTTCTTAAATTTGTATTGTAACAATGATGAGTATAAGCGCTATTTAATCCACGATTGTTTGAGATTGTTTTACTACTTGATTCAAAAGCATTCCGAAAATGTCCATAATTGTTTTCGTATTGTGTGTTCAATCTGTCCTAAAGCCAGCTGTATGGTGTTTTTTTTAATAATATACCGACTGGTCCCTTGACTCCAGGCAGATTTCGGTAACGCATTTCGTTTTACGAATCATCAACCAGCCCCGCCCTAATAAAATGTTTGCATCAAATGGGTTCGAATATAACAGAAAATAGTCGTATTCAAACAACCAGTTATCTAAACCTTCTGAATGTAATGGAATAATATTTAAAAAGATCGAAAATACACTTTGGTAGAAGATCCCATTCTAAGAAGTTAATTTGTTAATGGAAAATCATTCAAGTCAATCATAGTAACCCTGTTTTTCGTACGAAATTAGCTCCCGAACGGTAATGAGTTACTAAGACAATTGAAGTTGTTATGCGGAAGTGTCAAATGAGGTTGGCCATTTGGAAGCAGTAGGCGATACAATAGAAAATGCGACTGAAGTTGTTGATTAAATACAAAAAATCTTTATGTCTTCTGATATCTCGGTGGAGCACATTTTTTGTGTCGATGTGTGGCAAAATAAATTGCAGAACGAAAAATATACCGAAATCACCTGTCTATTTTGCGTCGCCATTTCTCGTGGAACTAACAGATGGCTTAGCTTGTTTTATATTCCAGTGATCTACCTGTACAAATATGCAATGGAACGCTCTTATCACACAGTATGTGTCATTTATCTGAAGTGTTGACAATACTTTACTACGAAAATGACGAATTTTGTGACCAATAAAGTGTATTTTTTTCGGGGAGCTCTTCATTATTTGAAAATGAAGAAAACAGCCACCGAAAGTCGTCGTATTTTGGTAAAAGTGTATGATCAGCATAAAAACTCATTTTACAGGTTATTTATTTTTACTGTGCTTGGATTTGATTGGTTTTATTTCATTTATTTATTCATTATTAAGTACATTGAAGTGTTTTTATCCCAGAATTATTCTTTCCTCGTTCGCATTTGTGACCAGTATTGCCACATTTGAAACTGCATTTTTTGGAGAAAAAACTGTAAATCTGTATCGGAGGATAGAAAATCTGTATTGAGCATCTGTATACCAAAATGATAAGAAATTGAAACGAAGTGAAAAAAAATCATTATAACTTGAATTTAAAGACATTTTTTGTCTGACTTTTATAATGTTGTAGTTGAAAATACATTGTTTTAGATGGCTTCAAAACTTTTTACTGCTGGAATAGTAAATGGCACTATAAATTTCCCGCAGGTTTGTCTTAGGTCGCAGAAACCACCCAATTTCAGGAAAAAAGTGCGAGGGCGTAACTTCATATTTCACACAGGAAGCATAGAAGTAAACAATATATAGAGAAAAAGTGGGAACAAATTGCATACCTTTTAAAGATAAACCAACAGTTCATCGATATATCGAAAATTGATTTGAGAATATACAATAATTTCTGCATAGGAATTGAAACCAAAATCGAAACATTCATCGACGTTTTTCACCTATTTACCCTTCTTAAAAAAACAGTTGAAATACATTTAAGTGAAGTTTTATATAACATGCTTCGTTTTTCATCAGTGTAAGATTTTGGAACCACTTGGGAATGCTACTTTTTCTCAGTGTTCGTTCGCTTCAACTGTCATCTTTTTCATTCTTCTTCGTTCCGGAACGATTGAAACGAAATTCCGAAAGCGACGAACGACGACCGTCCGTCTGTTTTGTTTATCGCTTTCGCGCCATTTTCGTGTTACCACCGTCAGCCGTGCTGTTATTTACAACACGAATTTATGAGTATATTTTCGTTTTTATCTTGTTTTAGTATAGTTTTAAAAGAAAGTTTTGATTTCACGTGAAGTATAATTTTGTGCTATAGCTCGAAAACAGAAAAATGGTGTCGCTGGAGAGTATAAAAGAGCAGTTCGACGAGCTTGGAATTGAACCCTCGGATGAGGTCGCCAACAAATGTGAGTAAGGTTTTTTCTCGTCACTGGGAATTGGCGTGACATCGATTACTAATTCCCCATCACCCTGTTATTAAGGTATAGAAATCTGCCTACGGAACGACATCGACGACCCGGTCGAATTCGTCGAGCAATGGATGGCGTTTAGCGTTTCGAAGCTGAACGGTGCCGAACCCACGGTGCAAAACCTGCGGGATATGGAATCACACGAGTATTCAAACAAGAAGCGAAAGTGTGCCACTCCGTCCGTTGTGAATCGCGTTCGACAGAGTGCGATACTGGCATCGCCCCGATCGGGCGAATCCGGTAGAAACGGTTCCGGCTTGAACGGGGCCGGCAGCGGTGGTTTGGTGATTTACAACAACCGGGAGACGGATTCGATCGAGAACGATGTGCTCGGATCGTACGGATGCATCACACCTAAGGTATTTCAGTTTTAAGATTGTAATAAATTCGATGTTTTCGAGAATGGAATATTAGTTCCATAACGATTGGACGTATTTTTTAGTAAGGGGAAGGATACTTTTTTTTTTAACTTCTTCGATACAAGTTTTTTGATAGACTTTCTAATCGTTTAGACAATTCGGTTATAGAGTCAAGCTTGTTTTGTTGAAATGGAAGGTTGATAGATTTCGTCGGATATCTTAATCGGAAATAATTTTTTATGCTCATCAATGATTTCGAGTAAAAGCTGCTAAAAGTTTTCGGTTATGATTTCCACTTTCTGAAGTCTAGCGCAGAACGATTGGAGACAATCGATGAATCATGCTTCCTTGAAACTACGAACAGCTCTATTTTCGCCATAGATAATTAGATACCCAACTTGTAAGTTGAAAGCACTGCAAGTCGATCGTTTGTTCCTTTATTTTTACGGAAGACAAACTGAGTGTCAACACGAACAAGATTTTTTCGAACAATTTCTGAATGCAAGACAACATTGCAATGATTTGTAATTGGAAGATGGTTTGCCCAACTTTTGAATCGCAATAACTTTCACTTGCCTCCACTAAGGTGGACCAACATTTTACTCAAGAAACCTGTTGAACAATTTCCATAAGCGTCTTTTAGGCGAGGTTAGGCCGAATTCGCCAAGTTGAGTTTCTGTCTAACCCAGGAGCATCATTGTTGCAAGACATAAGTGTTTAAAGCTTTTTACATAATTGAAATGTGACTCCCAATAGGATCATTATTTGGAGAAGACTCGCGGATAATTTTCTATGCAGGAAATAGAATCTGGGCAAGCTTTCTTACATAGTTAAACATTCTTCGATTCGACTGTTCCTCGCTCTCACTGCCAGCGTCACTATCTCTCATTCGTTTGATCGTGTTCCAAAGGGTACTCATTTATGTTTCTCTAGACAAACCCTCCACAAAATATCTCCAGCAGCTACGCTTCTTGGCAAGACGAATTGTGTCCAATAGCAATAAACTTTCTAGATTCTGAGAAATTTCCTCTTCGTTTAATCTGGGTTTGTTCTGCTACCTTCAGAATTGACCGAACAAGAAAATCGTACTTCGAGCTCTTGGAGGAATATATACCGAAGCTATACAAACGTCTTTATCTTCAAAGTTTTTATTCGACAAACAACTGCAACGCTAAAGATTGAAATCATTCAATATAGAGCATGTTTCGCACAAAGCAAATACATCGCATTTCGACTATGGAATAAAAATTTAAATAAATCATGCTGAGGCATGATGCTCTGATCATTCGACTGTAGAATAATGATTGAATCATTTGCGATGGAGGATAAATTAGCCATCGAATGATAATAATCCTGAAAGAATTGCTGTTGTGAACTGTTGTTAACTGTTTCAAAAGTGTTGTAGTTATAATATGGAATACTGTTGGCTCAGAAATATTGAATGCTGTGGAAATCGGAATTTCGGAACACTTTTGTGTTTGTTGGATTATGGTCTTGTTCTGTATGAACAGTTTTTGGTGACACAAACTTCAAGTAAGTCACCCTTTAATCTGGGCGAAACTTGTTAGAAGTTTACTAAAGCTAGCTCATTTTGAACATAGAAGATTTTGTCACGAAACGCCACATTGCATACTTAGTTTTTCCACAATCGATCTCTGCTGTCTTTTGAAAAGGGCCAATTTTTCTTGGCCATTATTTTCAAATGGTTCTAGTGGAATAATGAACAATTCTACCAAAATGTGTGTACTAGCAAAGATAAACTTGAGATTATAATCTCCCATACGATTCATTGAAAAATGTTAGGTCAGTAATCGTGAACCAGTTGGTTTAGTACTAATGTAATTTTATTGACCCTCCGTTAATAAGCGTCGACTAGTTCCGACAAAATGCCATGGAAACAGTTAGGAAATAAGCAGACATACATTTACATTCAGCAAATAATGATTTCTTGCCACAACTGACTTTAATGCTTCATAGAATGAATAAATAACAATCCAAATAAATTCTAGGCAATAGTTCTAAATAGTTTTTACTTTCTTATTGTAATAATCACTGGATATAAGGCAAAATTGTTCGATATCGTTCATACTGTAATCTATTATTTTTCCAAACATAAACAATCATTGTCATAGTGACGACGCATGTAGCGATCAGACGCTTGTTGTTTTGCTGCAAAAGACTGAAACTGACAGTGAACCGAGCTCATCGAGGGGTCCTATTCAAATGATACATCAGAAATCGCATACTGCTCTATCTTGAGTTTATCTTTGGTACTAGTGATTTCCCCAAACAGCCAAATTTTTGAAAAAAAAACTTTTTTAATCCATCTAGTGGTGTAATGATGCTTTTCTCATTTTATTCATTTTCTTCTGTATAATTCCCCCCAAATACAACAATTTAAAAAAGTTTAGAAAAGAGTTTTGAAGATTTCTGTTGCATAATACTACTACATTGATATACTACATTTGAATTTAAGTTAGCGAAAATCTAAGCAAATTATTAATGGAATTATCAATGGTTTGTTTGGTTACAAACTCTAATGGTTATGAAGCTTATGAAAAAAATATTCTTGAAATTAATATTTTTCCAGTTTTTCTTCGCCGTGGCATCCACAATACATAGTACTTTAAACCTAATACATTATTTTAAATTACATTAAATAAAACACATTTATTTTGTACATGATCTTATAACTATTTCAGGTTTGTTTGTATCAGTTCATCACTTTTATTCAATATAAGATAGTTGGGTATTGGTTGAACTTATGGAAGAGAAAGGAGTCTAACATAAAATAAAATTTAAATCAGAACTCCAATGGACTTAATGAAATGATAAAGAAGTTTCATGTATGTAAGGTCACGACAAGCAAGAAAGTCGCGAACTGAGACATTGGATAGTCTACCTTGAGTACGCAAGGAATTTATTAGTTGAGATCTGACATCACGATACTCCACGCATGTCCAAACGACATGATCAATATCGCGATAACCTTCACCACAAGCACAAAGTCTCTGAAAGTCCAATTCGAAGGAGATGTGCATCTAACGTGCAGTGATTGGACATGAGTCTGGACATCACACAAATGAAATCCCTACTCACATCCAGTCCCCTGAACCATGCTTTTGTCGATATTTTAGGATTAATTGAGTGCATCCACCGACCCAGATCATCTTAATCCCAAGAAGCTTGCCAGTTGGCAAGTGTTCTTTGGCGAGACGCGCTATAGAATTCGTTGAAAGCAATCGGTCTCTCATAAATTTCACCCTCAATAACACCACGTTTGGCTAAACTATCGGCTCTTTCATTGCCTGGAATGGAGCAATGAGCCGGGACCCAAACTATTATGATTTGATTATTATTATTCAAAATGACGTTCAGGCATTGTTTCATTTTGCCCAAGAAAACCGGTTCTGTGTAGCCATCTTAGAGAAATCTTTGCGTGCCTTCCGAGATCGAAAACCGAACACCGGTAAAACCGAAATAAGTTTATTTGGCCATGGACTCTCAAAATCTGCGGACCCGATAAATTTATGTGAAATTTTTAACAAGCTGTTTTTATTGGACATTAAGGCCATACATTTGAATATTAGATAAACGAATTCGGTTCAGCCATCTACGAGCAAAATGAGTGACATTATTCTAATTTCATTACATGTATCAGCCTGTAAATCCGGAACCATAAATCGGATCTGAATGAAATTCAGAAACCTTATATGGGAGCATAGGACTGTTCATATGAGTTCAAGTTTGTATAAATCAACCATTCTCGAGAAAAATTATTGAAATTATTTTTCACACACAAATTTACTTATCTCGACAAACTTCTTCGAATGGTATCAGGTTGTAAGAAGTTGTGTTCTTCTAGCAATTATTGTTGCAAGCAGCATAAATCAATATAAATATGAAATTGTTTTGAATTTGAAAAAACTCCAACTTTCTAATACATTTGTCATGTTCGAACGATTATTGTGACAAAAACGAATCTCACTTTTGTTCTAAAATTGAATTAATTTTGGTGAAATCTCCAGTAAATACTGGGCCGTATGAATAAAACGTAGCATGCTTGAATTTCGGTAGTAAATGCTACATGTGGATCACGTTCCTGTCAAAAGCAGAGACTTTACTACACAACAACGTTCGAACATGTAGTATTTACTACAATTTTTCGGTAGGTAGCTCCAGAGGTTGCTACTCGTGTGTTTGCTGATGAAGTTGAGTAGAGAAATTAAAACCAAACCAAACTTGTTTTACTCTGTGGACTATGTTTTTGAGAAGATACTACAAACAACAGACTTTACTACATTTTATTCATACGGCCCACTGTGTTGTATTTTTGTAGGTTCTTAAATATCCTGACCAGTGTTGGTGATTGCCGAAAATTTGACAGAAGCTGCTATATTGCTATCTATATTGTATACAACATTTTCAATCCGGTAGAAGATGTTACAAGAACTCGAGTCTCTCAATGCATGAACCGTGAGCGATTTTTTCTACATTTCTTCGCTCCACTTCATACTCTGAGTATTTCACAACCTTGAAAAAAATTACAGTCTGATAATGATCGTTGCTGTGTGGAATTTCCCAAGAGAGAATCGCAAGTTGACAATTATCGCAGAAAATCGAATCGATGATTCAACTTGATGATTATCATACTAGGTTAAAATATTTCAAAACCCTTGTGTGGAGCATTCACAGACCATAGACACAACTTATACAAAGGTTATATGCACATAGTTAGAATAATCGGCAATAGTAAAATGACTCTATCGCAATTATCAACTGCCTGTATAGAATCGGATCGCGAAACGAGAATAAGTGACAGTTTGTTGCTTCAGAGAGGATCCCCACAGCAGCGTGCTAACATTTGAATCTCAGACATGTCATCGAGAGAAATTCGCTCTCGCGCTGGTGTCGATTCTATGTTAAATGAGTCATGCCGGGTTTTTTTTTGTTGCGATGATATCCGTCTCTCTTTGATGGCACTGATTCAATCGTGTGAAGAGTTGCCAGTGAGCGTTCTTTGATACGATAAAAGCTATCCTTGATCCTGATCATGAGGGAGGCAGAAAATCTATCTTTCGAATTATATAGAAAGCTAACCAATACAGAGAGAATTAAACGTTACCCTTCAAATAATTCCCATCAGTATAAAATAGCATCTTTTTACCATATGAGCCATAGAATGTTGCCATGAAAAACCATGTCCCTGGGGAAAAAATGCACAATAAAAAAGAAAAAATATTAGAAAGCTCAATGGATATTCCAAGCGATCGATTCAAACAATCCTTCATAAAAAAAGTAAAACTTAAGATAAAAAAAATAACATAGAACTTTATCCCAGCCTTCAGAAAATGAAAAGAAGTATCAGTAGATTTCAACTCCCACGCACATCCACTCAAAACCAAATTAAAAATGTTTGATCTTGTTTAGAAGAGTTATCAACCAAAACTGTACTTGAGTCCACAAAAGGCCATACAGATAATTCGAAAAAATCCGGAAAAGGGCACATCGCAGAAATTTCGAAGCTTCTAAGGAATTAGAAAAAAGGATTGCCATACCATTCCAAGTCCAAAGTAGCTGAATATGCCTTCTTGGAAGATCATTAACTCACGACGAATGACTTGAAAATTTTAGGATCGATTAATAGTAGTTATGCTGTTTTCTCAAACACTATGACTGTATTTAGCAGCTCTTCCTCGAACTCGAAAGTAGACACTTCCAATTATGGAAGGCATCTGGGCAAAATTTACGACTGTTTAGCGGTTCATGTTGAACTACGAAGTAGCACTAGCAATTCATTTTAAACTGCTGTCCTCCAAATGATTGGAAGGGCCGATAATATGATAAATTGTCGTTTGAAGTAAATCAAAATGGTCTAGGATTTTTTCTTAAAAGCAAGATTTTTCGAAACAAATTCCTTGCTTCTTCTAACTTTCCCCAATTATTCATTTCACCGAAAGGGAAGCATATCTTCTGGTGAAAAAATGCAAGCAGATTAACAAAAGAAAAATTAAGACGCAAAATCTTTTCCCGCACAGCTCTTTTCCTGGCCGCTGATTGACCCCATTTCGAGACGAGCTTACTTACTGCCAAAGACCCCAACCAGGAAATGTGCTTTCATTTTTCCCTTCCATTCCGGGGAAGCTGGGAAGGGGGATTTAAGAAGGTTCGCTTGGCCCCAAATAACCGGAGTTAACCTCTGGTTGGTGGTGTCGGGCAAATATTTCTTCCTTCGGCAAGGGTTATTTTACTGCAAAAATAAAATCCCTTTCTGGTGTCGGTTGGTGGTTAGGTGCGCGATGTTGTTTAATTTTTTTTTTTGGTTTGTTTGCTCTCACTCTCTCACTGTGTGTGAACCGGATGAGACGGCAGGCAGCAGTGGGAAAATCGAGAAGGAACGAGGGTCACCGTCACGAACTAAGAAGATACCTGCACATTGGTGTTTGCGCACCGTGTGGTGGTGATGATGACGGTTCTTCGTGATGATCGGCAGCATCGATTGCCTCCTTCCATCGTCTTACAAAGTGGCAAAAGAGGGGTTCATGGCTTGTACAAATGGTGGGATTGAAGTCTCGCTGAATCGTCGCTTCTCTCTGCTCGTACATAAAATACCTTCCCCGTGATGTATCACCACTACCAGTACCAGGTTCGCTTCCCTCGTTCAGTCAAGTCGAAGTGTCGTGACAACGAAGCAAGAGCGGCAGGGGATTACAGGTTCTTTTTTATGACGAAGCTTTTCCCACTTCTTCCGAGAAATACGAACAAAATTTAATGCCTGTCGGTAGAAGAACTGAAATTCTATGATGCGGTGATAAAAAGCGGTTAGCTCTTCTAGAGTCTATTGAGAAACATGTTGTACGTTCTTTTTTACCTTTCCTAATCGTCTTCCAACCGACACTCGCTACCAATTCTTTGGAAGCTTGTGCTGACACGCGAAAAATCGTTGTCTTTCGGCGGGAGTTTCATCAACTGTAACAAATTTTGTTTGACATTGCCAGATTTTTGACAGGCCGACAAAGTAGGCTATGGATACATACCGACGACATACACCGAAAAAGTTAATAGAATACAAAACTGTCAAAAAGCACACTGCTGAAATGTTGAATCATTTGTTGAAAATTTATTACATGAAACTGATTCCAACAGATTGACGTTTGGTCTGGCGTAGATTGTAAGACTTTGTTTAATTTTTTCTTAGATATATGAACCAGTCAAATTTTACGGGTTTTTTTCCAAACACATGCTACTTACAAGTGCAAGGATAATGGAATAACGTAAATGGCAGTTCGAATGTTGCCCAATACCGATCAAATACTTCCCGGGAAGTGCTTTAAATTTTCATTTTATTATAACCGAAAGTGGCAAATGTGCGTTAGGTTATAACGAGTGCTACAAGAGTGCCCACTTAAGACAAAAGATAGCGTAAAATTTCTGTATGATATAAGTACAGATTCAAGTCATATAATTTTCTCGTGCGGCTCTATATATCGGCGTTTATGTACATCCTGGATAAAAAGAATGGTAAAAGTACCACCGGAGTTTCTGTGCCTTCCACCTTACTGCTCTGCTACGGTAGGTGGACGGTTCTCAACTTTACAACCTCAACTTCTTTCTACACACAGACATGCACGCGGCACACTGGAGATCCCAAAACCAACCAATACCAAATAACATTTCATTTTTCGCTATGGTTAGCAGCGGCAAGTGTTCGAATGATCGTCGTTCCGTGCGAGTAAGAGCGAGACGGGCACCGGCCGTGATCATCATCACTGATCGATCCACCACCCCGCAATGATAATGACGATGATGATTACAGGTAATTTTACCTGCGTCTTGCTCTGCTCGACCACCTTCCCGTATTTTTTTTTCTACATCAGCTTGTTTTGTTCGGAATGGGAAACAAACAAAAAAAAAACGGTGACTGTTGCTATCCCGGTTCGACTCTTGTTGGGCTTGCAGATCACTGGAAAGATCCCCTTATAAAAGTTGAAACACTTTCTGACTTGAGCCTCACTCGTTGGCTTCTTACATTTCTCTGGGCTTCAACGTCTTTGCGCAGGTCTTGTCCATGGTTCGATGATCATGTTCGGTGAGGCCTGCAAAACCTCCGGCGGTGGTTGTTAGTGGAATCCATTGGTGGAGGAGCTCTCGATCTTTCCGTTGATTCGCAAAGATCGCCCTGCCAACCTTCCGTGGCTATGGCTGTAGGATTTTTTTTGTGTTACTTCGGTAATTGAAGTTTTTTTTTGCTCTGCTCTTCCTTATGGCGTATGTATTTTCCACCGATTTCAACTTTGGCTTGGGTTATTGGACTTTCCAGTGGCTTCTGATGTGTAGTTCGGTGGTGGGGAAAAACTCACTGTTGAGAAATAGATCATACTAGAACTTCAACCGCGAGAAACGTTTTAACGTGGTGCGATCTTCTTCTTCTCTTCTATCGGTTATGCTCCGGCTAACTCAGTCCATGACCTTGTGGTTACCTGAAATACTTTTTAAAACATCCGTTTTGTAAAATACGGAAAGTTCTCTTATTTACATTTCCTAAGTTTTAAAAATGATGGAATCGAAATCTCTGTCATTATTGTAGAACAGCAAAATCCAGCCTCAATTTTATCTTTAATTCTATTCATTTCTATGTTTGTGAACAATTTCGCGGTTAATTTTAACTTTTTGTTGAAATCTGACACTTGAGCGGTTATTTTGTGTCGAGTAGTTAAATTTAACTAAAACTGTGCCCCGTTTCAAAATTTGACGGATGGAAAGTTATTTGGGTGTATTTTCCACTGGAAATAATTTCAACTAAATAATTAATATTGAATTTTCATTGCAAGATTTTTTTCAGTGTCGGAAAATATCCATCGATCTGTCAAAAATAACCATGCTCTCGAGCAGGGTTATTTTTGATAACATCAAATTAACCGCTCGAGTGTCAGATTTTAACCAAAAGTTAAAATTAACCGCGAAATGGATCACAGCCCAAGAGATCGGTTTTCTCTATATCATTCCTCTGTAATTCATGATCCTTGTCACGGTGCAGACGTTACAGTTTTAATCACTGGTAATATTCCTATCTCAGATTCGTTCCGTTTACACCAACCGAAAAACGTTTGCCATTTGCACGAATATCGGTTTTCGCTTGAGAAACTTGGAACTGATTCAGGCGGTAGTTGTTTTTTTTTTCAAACAAACAACTTCCACGAAACCGAGTTTGAAGGTTTGACAGCAGTTACAGTATGTTCACAATTGCCGCTGCGTCGATACATTCAAAATTGAGGTTTCTATGCCCGGTGAAAAATGAACGGCGACCCTGGTGAAAAATGGGTGCCCAATACGTTTCCTGATGAAAACAAAACAATATGTAAAAGCGATTCACACGTGGCATCAGGCGACTATCGCCGACATGGGACGGTTACGGAACAACAACATTAACTGTAAACTTCTTATGGAAGCACACAACGTCAAGTGTTCACGGAACATTTTGACGGCGAGTACGTGAGTAATATTTGGCTAAAAAAATATTTAAAAAATCTTGACGTCGACCGAAGTTGATTGATCGTCTGAATCGTGTTTAATGCAGGCGTTTCCTGATGAAAACAAACCAATCTCATTTGCATTTGTGGTTGTAAGTGAGCTGTCAGAAAGCATAATTATCAGAGATGTCAGGTAAAAATTTCAAATATCTTCAGACAGGGTTGCAAAAATTTGTGCACTGAGGTCTCTTTTAACGCGGGGGATACGTATTTTAACGCGGGGGATACGGATACGGGGGATATCTAAAAAAAAAAAAATTATTGTGGAAATCGACGATGAAACAGAAAAATGTTGAGACTTCCAAAATCGAATTTTTTAACGCGGGGGATACGTACCTGGTGTAATCTCAAAAAAAAAACATTATTGTGGAAATCGACGATGAAACAGAAAAATGTTGAGACTTCCAAAATCCAAATTTTTTATGCCGAAAAAAAACCGCGTAACTTCGGAAATCCGCGTAAAAAGAAACCGTATTAAAAAAAACCGCGTAAAAAGAGACCTCAGTGTATATCCGAAAAAAAAATCTGCTGTTAGCAAGTATGTCTTGCTGGCAGCAATTTCACTATAAAGTGGCCCTTATTACCGTTCTCACTTCCACTTCCACTTTCACATTCACTTCACTTACATGTCACTTCACTTGATTTTACCTTTCACCAGTATCACGCATAGTGAAGTGATCACTGTGGTGGAAAAAACTAATTTTTCAACATTCAAATTTTGGTAGCGTGATGTTAATAATGACATCAACTTCATCCAAGTAATTACTTTTGTCTCTGAAGCGACATCCGTAATAAGGACATACATTCACTTCTTTTGATTTCCACCGTGAAGTGCCACCATAATAAGGATCACAGTCACTTCACTTGGCTTTCACCGTGTAGTGACACCGGTAATAAGGGCCAGTATGATACGTAAACTTGACTTGGCGAGCAAAAAAAAACAAAAAAAAGGTCTCGACAATCTCAAAAGTCTGTAAATTTCGACCGAAAGTCTGCGAAAAACTCGATTTTCAAAAGTCTACAAAAGTCTGCATAACAAAAAAAATGTCTGCAGCACTATGTCCGAAATCTGCAGATTTACAGACAAATCTGCAGATCTGGCATCTCTGATAATTATACACGCTCATTCAATGTTACTCTCAAGTGAGTAATTTGTACTCACTTTCGCTTATTTAGTTCAAATGTCGAAAAGTGAGTAATATTGATTCAGAAGACTGAGTAACTTCTACTCAGTTTCTGTATTGACAACAAGTTTGCTTTACTCACAGAGCTTTGAAAACGTTGTGTGAAAATTTACGTTAGATGATTTTTGTATATCGATTGAAAGGGAGTTTGAAGAGAAATTGAGTTAGATGAAGAAGACTATCGCAAATTTAAAGGTAATATTGTTATACCTCCTAATAAAAAAAATGTGCAGCTGTTTCCATGATTGAAAGTTTTCGCTGCCACATTTGTGAAATCTCCATTGCAGGATACGTGAGGAAGTTTAAAGATCATTTTCATCTTTCTATGGAAAATCTACAATATGTAAATAAGATAACGTTTGTGAAAATATTGAAAAAAGTTGTATTGTTTTTAATTTACACGCAGTTTTGTTTAAAGTAAAGAATTCTTTAGATAATTCGAATGATATTGAGTAATATTTACTAACGCGAGCAAATTTTTCCATTTGTAGCACTGAATAAATGTTACTCAGAATTTGACAACTACCATATTTACTCAAAAGTGAGTAAACAAGCTTTACTCACTATACAGTAGTTCCACTTTTAAATTGTACTCACTTTAGAGTAACATTGAACGAGCGTGTAGTTATTGTTTTTTGTCACCAGAGATGCCAGATATTTTCATAGGAAATCTGTATTACTCTCTATAAAAAATCTGGGGTGGCATTATGTATCTCGATTCGACTGAAATTTTATCGAATCGACCACGTTTCGTATTATGGTTCTCGATTCGAAGTCGATCATCGAGCTTCGTTCGACTTCACTCGAAGAAGTATTAGATTATCGAGAAGTTTTGGCATTATGGAACCAAAACAATCGAGCCCGTAAACGACTGAACTCGATAAGAAATGGTCGAAAGCCTTGTTACTATCGACTATGAGTTTTCGAATACGTTTCTTTTTTATTTAGGTAGTTATCGATAACATCTGAGATTTTCATAAACATATTAGTATTGATAATCTTTATTTTAATGCATTGTTTTGTATATCGTTATATATATTTTGTGTGTTTGGCATATTATGTACAAGTCGAACTGTTTAGAAAGCATATTAATTGAAAGTTGCGTGGTGTTTACTTAAAATAACAAAAGTAAGTCGAAACTAACCTATGCACAGTAACTGTAGTTTGTAATAACATCCTGTGGAATGAAAACGTCGCTCAAACGGATTGTAGGAAAAAGCTTATTCGCTCGATAACAATGAGCAAATAATGTTTTTACTCATATATCTAACTCAAGTAAATTGAAAAATTTGTCCAAACACCTTGAAAGTATTTAGAATATTCCAAAAGCATCACAATCTCGTGCTATTAGCGTGTATTTGACTCTTCAATAGTACCTAAATAGATTATGAAGACTACACAGAATGGGTTGCTCCTGGTATATTAGCTAAAGCAATATCTCCTAATAAATATGATAAAATACTACAAAGAAAGCAGCAAAACCTAAAAACCTTTGATTAAAACTACACATATAGATGACGTAAATTGTATTAGCCTTGAAACAATACTTGAAAAATACAGATTTTTTTTTATTATAATTTCAAAAGCTCATCGATAAATTGTGTACAAGAACACACTTGAAAAAATTCTTTACGTTTTCAAATGGAGTGGAAACGAATCTGCTTCTTGATTTAAATTTCAGAAATGTGTTCATGTTAATTTCGTGCGGCAACTTAAAACCGCAGTATTACAAACAGTTTGCTTCTTTTCAGTACTTGAACTGAATAAATGTAATCGAAAATACTCGAACAATAATTCAGTTTAATTTTTTTCATGATTGCAATGTATATGGGTTTGTTTACCTATGTATGTTATGACCAGAGATGCCAGATATTTTCATAGAAAATCTGTATTGATTCGTATGAAATATCTGTATTTATCTGTATTCGCTAATAAAATGAAATTTCTACAATACAATTATGTTAAAAGGTGTTATTCCAATAGATTATGGCTATAGAGTGGTAGATTAAATTTCATATCTTATATTATATTCATCGACGAAATTTTAGTTTTTTCCTATCATCAACAATTGAATTATGGTGTCATATACTTGTCTAATTTGAAAATGTTCACTTCATAAGTTGAGATGGATTTCCAAAACCCAATATGCAACGTCGAGTCAGGAAATACAACTGTCAGTCTGGCAATAATGTTTCATGACTAACTAACTTTTAAGTTCAATTTAGTTACAAATTTTAATATAAATGGATATAAGTGTTCTTCATTAAATATCTGCACATATATATATATATATATATATATATATATATATATATATATATATATATATATATATATATATATATATATATATATATATATATATATATATATATATATATACTAGCTGACCCGTCGAACTTCGTCTCGCTTGAAATTATTTTTTAAATTTAGCTTTCCTGACAGCAGAATTGTCAAACGGTAATGCTTCTTTCTATTATTTCACTGATTATTTAGCCCAGAATAAACGAATTACGACGAATTCGTATCCAACACATTAACTTCGGCCCGAAAAAGAAATTTCAGACAAAATTATTGCAAACATGTTAAAAGGTTTTGTTACGGAAAAATTAAGTGAATGCACCGATCGCCATCTTATCCTTTGAGTCAGTGCATTGAAAGAGATTGTAGATCTCTCTTATGGGGCAATTTACCTATTCAGAAAAACAGCCATTGTTGCAAACGCAAAAGTAGTTTTCTTAGCTGTCTTCGAGCAGAAATTCAAAACAGAAATATCAATTTGTTTGGCACATTTTTTCTGAATAAACTGATGTTTTCTTCGATTCATCAAGCAATAGTGGAGGAAACTGGCATTGAGTTTTCAACAATGGATGTTTCCCGGAGATTGTTTGTAGAACCTTAAACTAATTGTTTCGACATATGAAATGAGCGGTGGAGCAGAGATGACAAAGATGAATACTTGAAATTGATTCCGCAAATTTTCAAAAGCGACTTGTTGTTTGTCATTGTAAGGCTTAATTGTAGAATGAAGACCTTAAAAAATTTAATGGTAAATAATAATGGATTATCGGAAGGAATAAACCTGTTTTGAGCAGATGTCCATACGCTGCTTCACCGCTAGTCTGATGATAATAATTAATCTTGTTTGATGAATGTTCGTAGCATGACAATCACAGAATCAATTTCCGATTAACAATTTAGCGATGAAATAAGAAATTATTGAACATTCAAAAGTTCAAACTATCATTTTATTAAATTAAATTAAATTTTTAAATAATTGTGTCAATAGTCGTCTCATTAGTTGAGTCACCTCATCATTTTAATTAGTACTCGATCTATAATTAACGAATGGCGTTGAGTTCGGCCTTGAGAGTCAATATCAGGAAGAATTATATGAAAGAATGTGCACTTTTTCTGTTCTAGCGGAGTGAATATGAGGTGTGATTATACCAGTATTCTTCTTATCGTTCAAACCAATCCATAAATCAGTAGTAGTAATGGTTTTTGAATGCCTCGAATTCTCCTCCAGATATGGTATTCGCGATTTGCATTTGGTAATTGGTCAAGTAATACAAAGTTCGAGAAATGGAATGATTTGGCTTAAGCAGCTTACAAATGTCCTGATGTCATAAGCAGCCTAAGCATCCTGTAATCCACCCTTAAATTTTTACTCGAAGCGACTGAAGGAACTTCAACATGCCAAATGAAAGAAAAATCTCTTTATTTGACCTCATTATTTCAGCAGCAAAATCCTGTCATTAATTCGTTTAAAAATCGTTCTAAATGTTGACATGTTCAACTCACAATAGTCAACATTATTTATCAAACTGATCACATTGTACACAATGCATCAGCTGGTAAACGATGTCAGAACTTTTGATCCTGATTACGATATATCAAGAACAGTCAAATGCGTTCCACCAGTCATTTGGCAAGCAATGGTTGTGATACCCTATTCAGTACGTGTTTCAAAATAACGAATCACATGCATGCAAAATCTCCACCCAAAACTACTCGTTGCGCGCCAAAAAATTTCCCAACGATCTAGTATTCCTTTCTTCAACGGCGAAATACTGAGCATCTTATTGCGCGCCAAACATCAATCGTAAATCTAGCAATCATTGGCAACATTTTCAGTGGAAAATTCCATTATCCATACAAAATAACTTTATTGGTTTTTCCCACTTTTCCGGTAAGTTTTCCTAATTTTTTTGATGTACGAACCCGGTGGGGGTAAAAACTGATCAAACAAAAAAAAAAGCATCTCAATCCGTCCATCCGTTCTTACGTGATGCGATTACAAAGAATGATCTCTGCATTTTTATATATATAGATATATATATATATATATATATATATATATATATATATATATATATATATATATATATATATATATATATATATATATATATATATATATATATATATATATATATATATATATATATATATATATATATATATATATATATATATATATATAAAGGGTGATTTTTTAAGAGCTTGAGAACTTTTTTAAACAATAAAACGCATAAAATTTGCAAAATCTCATCGGTTCTTTATTTTAAACGTTAGATTGGTACATGACATTTACTTTTTGAAGATAATTTCATTTAAATGTTGACCGCGGCTGCGTCTTAGGTGGTCCATTCGGAAAATCCGCTTTTTTATCGACAAATTTTGTTCAGCGATGAGGCTCATTTCTGGTTGAATGGCTACGTAAATAAGCAAAATTGCCGCATTTGGAGTGAAGAGCAACCAGAAGCCGTTCAAGAACTGCCCATGCATCCCGAAAAATGCACTGTTTGGTGTGGTTTGTACGCTGGTGGAATCATTGGACCGTATTTTTTCAAAGATGCTGTTGGACGCAACGTTACAGTGAATGGCGATCGCTATCGTTCGATGCTAACAAACTTTTTGTTGCCAAAAATGGAAGAACTGAACTTGGTTGACATGTGGTTTCAACAAGATGGCGCTACATGCCACACAGCTCGCGATTCTATGGCCATTTTGAGGGAAAACTTCGGAGAACAATTCATCTCAAGAAATGGACCGGTAAGTTGGCCACCAAGATCATGCGATTTGACGCCTTTAGACTATTTTTTGTGGGGCTACGTCAAGTCTAAAGTCTACAGAAATAAGCCAGTAACTATTCCAGCTTTGGAAGACAACATTTCCGAAGAAATTCGGGCTATTCCGGCCGAAATGCTCGAAAAAGTTGCCCAAAATTGGACTTTCCGAATGGACCACCTAAGACGCAGCCGCGGTCAACATTTAAATGAAATTATCTTCAAAAAGTAAATGTCATGTACCAATCTAACGTTTAAAATAAAGAACCGATGAGATTTTGCAAATTTTATGCGTTTTATTGTTTAAAAAAGTTCTCAAGCTCTTAAAAAATCACCCTTTATATATATATATATATATATATATATATATATATATATATATATATATATATATATATATATATATATATATATATATATATATATATATATATTAAAAAGTGATTTGTACGTTGATTCCTAAACGTTTATCTCGTCATTGCAATCAAATACTAATAGATAGCTCAAATACTAATAGATAGTTTAATTTTTTCCATAATACTTTTGGTGAAATCTGTATGAATCTGTATTAAATTTAAGAAATCTGTAAGAAATTTGTACTCTGTATTAAATCTGTATGCGCATGTAAAAATCTGTATAACACAGATAAATCTGTATAAATGGCATCTCTGGTTATGACAGTTCGAGCAGCGTCAGTCGAAATCTAGTACCACATTGTTAGGATCTCGATCACGAGGTCGAAAGCGATACGTAATGCCTCAGTTCAGTCGAATCGACTTCAAAAATAATCGTTTCGAGCAACTCGATTCGAGATGCATAATGTCAGCCCTGTATTTATCGGTATTCAAATTAAATTTAAACAATAAAATGCTGTTAAAAGATGTTATACCAACACATTATGGCTGTAGAATGGTAGATTCAATGGGCAATAATTCTTTCCATCTGTCTGTTGGAACAGAAAGGTCAAATTCCACAAAAGAAATGTATTGCAAAGACCTTTCTTCTCGGCACTGTAATTTAATTATAATACTTTTTATTTTGATTCTTGTGAAATCCGTATTAAATTATGAAATCTGTATCAAATCTGTATTCTGTACGCGTATATAAAAATCTGTATAATACAGATAAATCTGTATAAATGGCATCTCTGATTGTCACCCTCAAAATGACACTCATAGATGAGTGCGTTCGATGCAATTTTCTGTGTTGCCAGTTGCGACTTTTGACAATTCGATATGATACACGCTTAGAAAAAGTTACTCAAAGTTTGAGTACTAGTTACTCATTTTCAAATGATACATGGAAACGTCAAAAATGGAGTAGTTATCATCAATGATATTGAGTAACTCCTACTCTAAATTTGAGTTTAACGCAATAACTCGTTTTTCTGTTACTATTCGCAAGATCAGTCTAAAAGTTGTAATAACCATTTGTAGCAACAGGTTGTATATTTTGTTAGTGAGATCGCGTATTTCGAGGGTGAGTCGCTCAACACAAACGGTATTGTGTCTGCAAAAACCGGAATGATAAACTCCGTGTTGTGCTTTAGAATGAAACCGAATATGCTCAAATGTCATTTATGAGGAATAAGTGTATGATTGGTGCCTGAGATAACTGACATGTATGTTAATTTGCAATTGACACACTACTCCAAGCGACCACCACTTGATATAGAATTGTGTTCAATTACTTAATATTTTAATACAATACACTCAGAAAAGGAGCAATTTTTTGCAAATTTGGTATATGTGAAATAAAATTTTACTCAAAATTTGAGTGATAGTTACTCTATTTTTGGTACATGTACAAATAAAGTGTTACTCAGTAAATGAGTAGATTTTACCCAAATATCGTTTCCAGTGGAAGAACTCAAATTTGAGTAACTTCGGAGTTACTCTAAATTAGAGTTGTTCCACTTTTTCTATTTTTAAGCGTGTATCACAGAGCACAGACATTCGTACCATGTTCACATTAGCGCACATAACTCTCAACGTGATATTCATTATTAAGTGCGTTCAATGCAATTTTCCGTGTTGCTAGTCACGACTTTTGATAATTTGGCATGATATCGTTCATGATATCCCGGATATCATGCAGAAATGGTGATATGCGTTGACATCGAATTGTATGGGATATCAAATGATGTCGCACGTAATATCATAGGATATCAAGTATATTCGTATATCACTTGATATCAGCGCTAATGTGAACATACTATCAAGCAAAGATAATCTCAAGATTTCGAGCTCCTATACAAATTAATAAAAGATGACTGCTCAGTTATCGTGACCCGTTGATCTCAGCAATGATATACTTTTTGTAGCCCCTTGTTAAAAAGCTACGATAAACATAGAAAAGCGTTGCTACTATAATTCTGGAACCGATGTCGAATTCGAATAAAATTCAACAATTTTCCAGGGTTTTTTGCAGACCTTTCATTTCAATCAAAGTTTGTGAAAATCGAATCCGCCATCGATGAGAAAATTAAGTGCACAAAAATATTAGAGTGCACGGACTGAAATTGGATCTCAAGAACGTATTCGGAAAATTCACCCATCCAAGTCATCGAGTCATTGATGTGGAACAAGGCGACCAAAATTTCTAATGGTCGAAATTTTTAATCAAACAGTTCAATCGATCGTCACACTTTTGAATTCGCAATAGCACGAGAGTCTGCTTGGAATGTAATCTCTATTAGGAACATCGATATTTAAGCTTCTCTTCGCCAAGCTAGTGTTCAAGTTTTGTATGCATGCAGTTATTTTTATAGCTTTAAGTTTCCCTACCATTACTACCATTCTGCGATTTCGGCTCAAGCGATAAACTTTTTCTCATTATCGAATTCATGTTAGGAAGGATTCTTGGTGGCAGTAGGATCCATAGTACTAGCCATGCAATGATTCTGTACACTAAAAATCGGCTGCGAAGTCTGTTGAAACAGAAAGACTAAATTTTAAAAATTAAAATCGTTTTATAGCACTCTGTGTCTTGCTGTCTAGCAACAACCTACCTCTGGCATGCTACACGTGGAATTGAAACGTTAGCTATAATTTCGCTTATATTTATAGATTCGCTTACTCCTTCAAAACCGTCGTCTACGTTAGGGAAATCCGATACGCTCATTTACGTTTATCAAAGTATAATTTTTGTTCGAAGTTTGATTCGAGATAAACTCAAGATTACAATGTCCCAAACGATTCATCGAAAAATGTAGGATCAGTAAACGTAAACCAGTGAACTTAGTAATAGTGTCATTTTATTGACCCTTCGTTAATAAGCGTCGATGAGCATGGAAAACGACATTATAATACCTTGGCTACAATACAAGTTTGGAAGGCTAGTGTCATTTTATGTAAACATACCGCACAAAACATTTTTTTACTTCCATTCACTTCAATTCCTCGTAAGAAAAGAAAATTTAGATTTTTGGTGATAATCCTAATTGATTTTTGCTCTCATATTTCAGGAACTACTCGATATGCAACAAAATTTCCTTTATATGACCGAACCATATTTGATCGAAAAACCAATACGTCGTTTCAGAATAAGGGCGTATAACTTGAGCTCAATTCTACATAAACAAACATTGTCATAGTTACGACGCATGTAGCGATCAGACGCTTGTTGTTTTGTTTCAAATGATGATTAGACAGAATCGAGGGGTCTTATTCAAATGATACATAAGAAATCGCCGACTACTTTATCTTGAGTACATCTTTGGTTTTGTTTCAAATATTAATTGCCACTGACGGCAGCGTTGGCAGGTTGCCAGATTTTTCTCGTTTCGCCAGATACTCGAACTAATCAGATCTTTATACCATGTTCACATTAGCGCTTATATCACTTGATATACCGAGATGATATGCATATCACGTGGAAGTGTTCACATATGATCGAAATGATATCGTTTGACAATCAAGTTGTCATATTGAATGTTCCCATTAGGAGTAAGATCAATAATATTGCTTTTCTCTCCTACAATTCAATCAATAATTGAAGTCTTGCATTTAATGGTCTCCGAACGCTAGTATTCGTTGAAAAATTCGAAATTATAATGATTGTTTATTATCACTCTCGAAGTGACGTTCATAAATGAGTGCGTTCAATGCCATTATCCGTGTTGCTAGTTGCGCTTTTTGACAACTCGACATGATATCGTACATGATATCCCGGATATCATGTCAAAATGGTGATACGCGTTGACATCAAATTGTATGGGATATCATGTGATATCGCACATGATATCAAAGGATATCAAGTATATCCGTATATCACTTGATATCAGCGCTAATGTGAACATACTATTAGCCAGATTCTACAAATTTTGAATTTCATCCATATGCAAAAAGTCAATCTTCGAATCAAGTTCGTCGTTCGGAATATTTGTTTTTGAATAAACTGATGTCGTTTTAGCTTCAGAAAACTGAAACTGACCCAGGGTAAAACACTTTTCACGAAACTGTGTTGGGTTCGCACTTAGCAACGGGGGTTTGAGCAAACCCGATGTAAAATTCAGGTTCGAAACTAGCTTCAAACAAACGACTTTGACTGCAGTTAGGGTAGAAACTGAGTTAGGTTTGGCATCAAGCGAAAACGACATAAGTTTCGGACCTAGTGTTAAGAAAAAATCTACGAAATTGACAGACTGAAAGCATTGGGTATGGAAACATGCCTACTATGATTTTTTTTTTCGATATACCACCGTTGACAGACAGGTACTAGCTGGCACATGAAGAAATGTTCTCCGCGAATCACTACCTCGGTTAGCATTTTCAACGATTGTAAGCCGTTAACCGTACATTTTCCGAGAAGCGTTATTTAGCTGATTTCTCAACATTTTCGTTTCGCTCGGAAGCAACGTTCTTCGGTGTGTGGGGAGTTTGTTGAGCTCCGTCGATGCTTGCTTTCCTCTCGCTCTCTCTCTCTCTCCTCTTCCCCCTCGTGGATAGAATGCCAACCACTCGTTGAATTACAAGCACACTAAAGCAGAAGCAAAGCAATTGTTATTATTCGGAAAATAGAGGCAATTTTTATTCTCCTCTCCTTGCTGTGCTGCCGCTGCTGCTGCTGCTGCTCTCGTCCCTCGTCCGTAATTATTGGCCGTGCCAATGCACGGAGTAATTTCCAGCGTTGTTTCGTGAGTTCTTGCTTCGTAGTTGTATTTTGTATTGTTTTTTTTTCATCTGGTTTTCGTACAACCGTTGGCATTTTTGCTGTTGAAAGATAAAATTGAACGAGAAAGATCACGTTTTGTGAGGATTGAATTGTGCATAATTCTGATCAACTTTTGACTATTACAGAAAATATAAATCGCAGTAAACCGCGAAATGTTACGCAACTTGTCAAAGTGCTAGAGTTGTCTGTTTCGGATCGATCGCCGGGACCAGACCAGAACCAGAAACTGATTCATCGTACAAAACACGCGGAACGAAGTAATCCGCTCTGCCCACCGAGTGCTGGCTTATGGAGGACAACAGAAAGCGACCAAAAAAAAATGAACACAAAATCGAAAATGCTCAATGTTCGACCATAACTGATTGGTTCCCGCGCGAGAAAAGCGAAACACGAAACTCCCCAAGTCATGGAGGAAAATCGAAAATAGTTGCCTACTCACATCCGTAGACTGGGTACTTTTCAGCCGTTTTTTTCAGTTACTTGTTCTTCTCGACCAAGACCAAGAGTGTTTTTTAAAACGTAGTCAGGGCCAGGGAGAGAGAGAGAGAGAGAACACAGGTAAGAAGAAGACAAAGTCAATGCTCGGTAGCCTCCAGCAGCAGGCCGCAGCTGAACTTGAAGCTGAACAGTGACCATCACCCAAGCCCCGGCGCAGTAACCAAACAACAGCAGATCAGTGGTTGGTTGCTATTTCCCGGCTGTGGCCTCGTCGCTCAAGGCTTGCTATAATTACTACGTTTGTATTGGTCTTTCTTATTATTTTTGTTTCTCTCTACTGTTGCGTTCTTTCGCCTGCCGCGATTTCCCCGAACATCACGATCTCTTATTTTACCCTTCCTTCCTTTCAGACAAATCCCATTTCTACCTGGCGTGTACACACATCCTTTTCCTACGATCCGTTCCGAAAGTCCGAGTGTGTACGTGAACACTGCTATAAGGTCAGCTCTTCCTCTCCCTTCCTCTCTCTGTGTGTGTTCAAGAACCAACCAACCAACCAATGTGATCCGGTTCCCGGACCTTCGAATGAATCACGGGAGATAAAGGAACGACAGATAAATACCTGTGTGAATTTGCAACTTTTTTTCCGGCTCTACACTACTCCATGTGCTCGTTTTATTTCTTCTGGCTTTTTGCGCCAGTCATCAGTATCGAGTTTTCAAAGCCATTAAAAAGGGCACCAAACAGCCAGGCAAAACCAACCGACCGAAGCGAGTTCCTCCGTAGTCGTAGCTCTCGAGAAAGACAAACCAGCGGGCACACGGTTTGGACAAAGGCACAGTGCGCAGATCATCATCTCGGCGCGCACAGCCTCTCCGGACGCCGGTCCCAAAGCAGAATTATTTTGCCCAACATCTTCGGAACACAAAAGGAAAAGAGGGGCCTGGAAGATACGAACGAACGAACAAAAAAAAAACAACTCTTATAATAAGACATCCGCTGGTGGTGACTGTGTTGTCTCCCGCTAGATGGGGTGGCGGATCGACCGGTGGTGGTTGTGGTGATGGTGGAGCCCACAATAATAATGGGGTCTTGTGGAGTGCCATCGAGTTCGTTCGCAAGCCAAGCAACGGTGAAATTGAAGCAAACCGCACCGCGCGAACAACGGCGGCGGCGGCGGGTATCACAATCGTACGGAGAACTGGTTTGCAAGAGTTCTCTTTTTCCTGAAGTTCCATTTGATGCTGCTGCTGCTGCTGCTGCTCACGACTTCGAACGCGCGCCTTTTTTTTTAGTCTTTTGCTTCTCCGAACGATTACCCTTTGGCTTTCTAAAAGAGGCTGACTCGAGACGTTTCGAAAATTCTTCGGTTTCGTTACAAAACGGCACGGAATGGCACGAGGTGATCTAAATTGAAATATGGATAACGGGTTGGTTGCTTTTGGGAAATTATGCAAGACATTTGTAGTAGGTGAACTTTACGCAACCAAGCACTGTAACAGTAGGGTGTTTGTTGAACCTTTTCTCAGAGTATTCGGTCTAAATTCTGGCACTTCGATGCGCAGGTCAAATCAGAATCTGATTGTTTCTAAATAGTGGTTTTTGTAACATTTTAACAACTCATCGGATGGCCGACGTATTCAAAAACTAGCTTAATAACATCGGTCGTGATCGAACTTTACAACTTAATTGCTAGTCGTGTTCAAGGCGATATTCGAAGATTAAGTTAAGCAAAGTTCAGGCGAAATACTCGTTCAACGGCTTTAATGGACAAATTTGGCTTTTAGAAAAACATCCTCCTGTTGATCTTTTTCGTTGTCCACATATAAACAAACAAACATTTTGGATCAACGTGATTTTTCAACATGAAATGTTTACCACTCCTCTCTACCAGACACTAGAAATTCTTCGGCCACCCGTAGAGCTAATTCAGCAGCTAGAAGTTCTATACGGAAGATCTATAATAGAGCAGAAACTAGAACAAACGTAACCCCAGCAAGCCGTTCTAGTTTTTTTTATTCGACCAGTTCTTCTGTCAAATTTAAAACTGGTCTACGATGCCGTTCTATTTTTTGTATATAGTGATTTTCACTGTCGGCTAGAAAAGATTGCGATGCGATAAGATAGCGACAAAATGCCGCAAAGATAGCGAAACTGTCATTCGCATCGATTCAACCCCTTCGAGACCACAATCCAGAAAAAAATATTTTTTAAATTGACCGTTACAACGACTATTTTTTTATTTATTATTGAGAAAACTTCAGTCATAATGAATCCATATTGATAATGCGTATGTGGCAGATTACGGCTACAACTTGCACGGATTTTTAAGCTATTTATTTGACATAATGTACGATTCAGACGATCCGCCTCCTTCCGTCACCGTCACCGAAACGTCAGCTTCCGTCAAAATTAGTTTAGTACTTTCTTTACCGGAACGTCCACACGCTCCGTCCGTCAAGACGTTCCGTGACGGCGACGTTACGAGTGAATGGTTCCATAAGAATGCATGTAATTAATGTTGACGGTGCCGGTGGCGGAGATTGACTGTGACAAAAGAAGACGGATCGTCTGAATCGTAAATAATGGTTATTTTGTGCTTAGTATGTTCCCTTTTCATTAATATTTTGTATTAATCGACCTTGGTTTTCAAAACCTCATGCTTTATTCGATTGTGCTATTTGTCTACTCTAAAAAGTTGGTCGTCTTTGACAAATATACATTTGTTGATGCTTTCGATGAACAATGAAATAACAATTGTCGCTAAGGAATTTTACCAATTGAAAATGCAATTGGCCTCATACCAACAGCCGATTAATTTTTCTTTTGGCTCTAATGCTAGTTAATTTCAATACAACAGACAGCGAAGAGGTTGAAACAACTGTTAAATTTTCTGGCAGCGATGCCAGGTGAAATTTTAGGCGTCTGCGTATTAGAAATGGTCCTATGCGACCTCAATATTTAGAAGTATGACGAAAAAACTAAACGAAACCCCTACAGTAATAGCAAAAGTCATTAAAATGGACGATTGTTTAAAAAATTTTTGAAAATCTGCAAAAAAGTCAGGTTAATTGCAAAGTCTGCTAACAAACGAAATTGCAAATTTACATACCAATCTGCAAAACTGGCATCAGTGGTTCTGTCGCTCATTATTTCGCTATCCTGCGACGATTCCGTCGCATTCTATGTCCAGCTGAAAACCACTATATTTGAAACACGAGTAAAACACTGCTGGGGCTGCCAGTTTTTCTTGTTATAAAATTCAGATTTAAAGTTTGTAACTGACATAAATTATGCATCTAGAACTAGAACACTACTGAATATGCCCTAAGCTATTGTCCAACGTTAGTTCTTCGTCTTGCCACGATATTCCAATTTGATGCAGGCCAGGACCTTTCGCTAGTGACTCATTCCGTGCAAACCGTTTACGGATGGAGCAGCATCCTTTCATATTTGAATGAAACTTCCCGGACATGTAGACTTTCGCCCTTATTCTGAATAACGTCGTATCGTTTTTTCCCTCGTATTTCATTTGTATTCCCCATAACACTAGCAAAATCAAAGGTAGCTATGATTCGATCGAACCACATTCGATCGAAAAATCAATACGTCGTTATTCAGAATAAGGGCGTTTGTCACAAAAAAGGCTCTTTGCATACCTTGTTTTTTTTCAAAATCGATCTAAATTTTGTATTGAAATGGGCCAAACCGACAAGCTTTGGTTCTGTTTTGGCTGTTCATGTTCAACTTTAGAAGAGCTACAAAGAATGATGGTAAGTTAACATACAAATGAATTAATGTTTTCTCTACTCAGAATTTAGCCACTCACCTCCATTGCGATAAAAATGACTGTAGCATTTCCACATCCTTGAGTCGCTCTCAGAATTTACGTTTCCACAAAACTTCCGAAATGCTTGTTTATTTATTCTGTGGATCCTTGGTAACTAAATCGTAGCAACGGAAACAGTGTTGCTCGAAAAGATTATTTTTATCATTATCAACGGGTATATTTGCGGTAACTGACGGTAAATCGTTAATTGGCACATTCGCCCTTATTCTGAATAACGACGTATTGGTTTTTCGATCGAATGTGGTTCGATCGAATCATAGCTACCTTTGATTTTGCTAGCGTTATTAGGAATACGAATGAAATACGATAAAAAAAACGATACGTCGTTATTCAGGATAAGGGCGATTGTCGCAAAGCTGATTTACCGGTAGCGACACCTGCCAATGAAAAATGAAACCAAGAAAAGGAGGATTCTTTCGGAAATTTTCATATAGGCAGTAGTGATTTGCAACATTTCTATCGTTTATTCAATAGTACAAATAGATATCAGCAATAAAAGTACAATCGGAGTAGAAGAAAATCGATTTAAGGTAGCGCTTCGCCGTGGTCACGGGAGTTCGCTACCTATCCCGGGGTTTCACGCACTTTACCCAAAATTGTGAGAAAACGGGGAAGAAAACGGAAATTCCAAGAACATACGATTCTAGATAATTAATTTTTCTATCGATTCGTATATAAATTGTGCCTGATAAACATTTTTATCGAAAGATTTCGTGCGAGTTATAAAAATAAATGAGTTTTTCCTTATTCTTTCGCACGCACACAATGTCAACGCATGCATTGGGGTGTGCAAAATGCTACATGCGGTAGACGCTAACAACATTTCTTTTGTTTTCGTTGTCCGTTCTCTCTGCGTAAACGTTGAATATAGATGACTAGAAAATGTAAGTAAGTGTTACTACTTTGTAAAATAATTTCTATTCATGTTTCAGTAGAACCAGAAATCAGTAATGATTTTCATCGCTTCTAGCTTTGACGCTTTGTTGAAAACGTAGCACATCCCTACATATGCGAGTTGTTTATAGCGAGAAAAGGAAAAAAGAAAACCAAATTTTAACAAAACTCGCACGAAATCTCGCGAAAGAAAAGCTTTCTAACTGATATTTTTCGCCAAATGCATAGTAAAATCATTTACCTACAATCGTATGTTTTTGATTTTTCGTGAATCGGGTTAGTATTTTAGAAATTTGCAATTTAGGGTGAAATTTCGGCGACAAAGCAAGAGGAAGCAGTGAGTTGTCTTGCTTCGACCTGACCACGGCGAAGCGCTACCTTAAAAGTGATTACTACTACTTTTTTTAGTGTAAACTACGATTGAACACGGAAAATATTCAGAAATGTGTGGAATTGGGTAAGGTTAGGTTTTTTCGGATCAACATTTTTTTAAACAGAAACCAGTGTAATGTTGATTTCTCGAGTACTGAAAGTATCATCACTAAACAAGCAGCGCCTCTACATTTCAGTTTTGCGACAATATGCCAATTGACAATTTCATTGTTGATTTTTCTTCGAAGTTCCTGGTCGTGTCGTCGGCCAAACTATTTCTATCATTTTTTTTTACCTTTCTCTATAGAAAGGATTCTCGGAAGCCCATAGTGTTATATACCATTCGTCTCAGCTTGAAAAGGTCGGAAACGACTGATCTTTTTACCGCTCAATTTTCTCGAAAATTGCTGAATCGGTTTCAACAAACTGAGTCTCGTTTATAATTCAGACTAATTTATGAAAAGGGCTTATGAGTTTTTAGCCAAATTATTTTGGACCAATTATAACTAGAAATCTATAGCTTCTACAAAAAAAATGTCTAGGAAGAACCTGTAGGTAATCAATTGAACTTTAAAAAATATATTTACTGAAAAGAATTTTTTTTTTCAAAATTCTCCGTTATTTTACCGTACGATTTTTAAAAAATTTTATATCACAGAAAACGTCAAGTTACTAGGAAACTAATGAATGTGTTAGAAAGTTGGAGAGATGATAAATAAAAAAGTTTCCCGAGGAAAAACTTTTAAATAATTTTCGAAAAACGATGTTTTTGTAGGAATAAATGTATCTGAGCAATGACGTGTTATTCTCCAAGCTAAAAATCAATTAAAAAGCTCATAGGAAGCTACTTCCTAAATGTAGGTATTTTCGAGATATATATATGAGAAACTAAATTAAGAAAATTGATATTTCATGAGAATACGCAATTTTTTAAAAATTAGTCTAGGTTCTCCATCGCCAAATTTATTATTTTTGTAAATCTCATGAAATTTTGAACAAACTATTCTAGTGAAAAATCGTTGGTTTATAAAAATCACAGGTTCAACAAGGGAGTAACAGCCATATTGAAAAAAAAATCTACTTTTAGATATAAAAGTTTACCTATGATATAAAAGATTACCTACACCCCACCAAACTATAAAAGTACATTTTTTAAAATATAAAGCGTCATTGTGAAAGTGATTTAATGATAGGACAATACAATTGTTGTAGACCTTTTCGTAATAATGGAAAACCTTGTTCATCTAAACGTCGTAAAGTAACAGATAGTATAGATAGTATTACTGTGAATACTACAACGCATATTTACGACTCATGTCGATTATATTCATATCGACCTGTGTCTGTTGAAAGTGCACAGCAACTAGCTTCCAGTGACAACAAGATGCCAGGTTATACGACAGCTTCGCCAGCAATATCGGGAAATAATTTAGAAGAGATATCGCTAGCTACATCGAGATATAATTTAGAAGAACTACCTTCAGCAGCTTCACTCGTCTCAGCATCCTCCCAATACTGTGATCTAGCGGATGATTTGAGTATTCAAAATGAGGAGGTCTTAAATAAAGGTATTTCTGGAATTTATGTATCTCCTACAGCAGTTAGAGAGCTCAGGTCTGACAACTATCGTCAAGAAAAGTATTCCAAAATCGTTGAACGAACCCCTATTCGACGAGATTTCTTTCACCAGTGAGACCGTGTATTTATTCACATTAAATTTTTTTCATCAACATTGGAACAAACCAGGAAATTCATTGGAAATTTATTCATCATCATTCGAACAAACATGGTCTATGTGTGGGTGCAAACGAGTTTATAATAACTAATGCATAGTATGGCATGACAAATTGCGATGAACATCATTGCACTAGGTCAAGCGAGCTGTAACATAATTGCTTTGCACATTTCACCAGGAATCAAAATGTTGGGGTTAGAAACCTCAGATCTGACGACTATCATCAAGAAAAGTATTCCAAAATCGTTGAAGGCATCAGAAAACAACTAATCGACCATCCTTCACAAAATGAATCTGAAGAATTTCAGACAGTGAAAGTGGATCAGGGTCATGTCGCCGAAAGCCATTTCGCCGAAAGCCGTTTCGCCGAAAGTCATTTCGCCGAAAGCCGTTTCGCCGAAAGTCATTTCGCCGAAAGGGTCATTTCGCCGAATGTCATTTCACCGAAAGGGTCATTTTGCCGATTCCTGCAATTGTCTTAAAATCGTAATGAGAATCGTATTAAAATAAAGACAAATTAAAGAGGATAACGTTAACGCACGTTTTGTTGACCTACAATTGTACTTCTTGAATAAGGATTGACTCATGAACCTCAGAACGGAGTTCCCAAAGAAACTTGTTGACTATTACCCACTAATCATCAATGCAAGTCCATAGGTATCTACCAAGCAAATGTATGTGATTTTCCGTTTACTGAATAAAAAAATATCTAATGCGACTTCGCCACATCGATTTGATTCGTGTGCTGTCCGACCTCGCTATCGCTCGTTCGGACCTAACTAAAGCAAAGAAACCTAGCTTTGAGTAGATCGGGCAAGCGAGGCGATTACAGGTTTGTATGCAAGAGGCCGTCGCTTCCGACGGCGGGTCGGCGACTTTCGGCGAAATGGATTTCGGCGAAATGACCCGCTCCCAGTGAAAGTTAAGGCTACATACAGGTAAGAAGTGTACCGCTCTGGGTGATTCCGTTTTCAAATAATAGTTATAAAATTCACAGTCTACATCCTGGCCGTCCCCGGATCACGCATAAGAACGCAGGTTCCAGTCCTGTCTCTGAGCGTATCTTTTTCTAATAAATCATCTTTTCGGTTAGTTTTTCATTCATTTGGCTTCTCCAATATATGTTTCCGCCCAGTCATTGCAAAAACTGAACTTAGCTATGGCGGCTTTACGTCAAACCAACTAAAAATAATAAATCGTTAAAAATTTGATCAGTTTTCTCGATTTAATTCCATATATATCTCAAAAATGACTGCATTTGGGAAGTAGCTTCCTATGAGTTTTTTGAACGTAGCTTGGAGAATGATATTTGATTGCTCAGATACATTTATTCCTATAAATAACATCTTTTTTAGAAAATTGTTCAAGTTTTTTTTCTCGGGAAACTTTTTCATTCATCATCTCTCCAACTTTCTATAATATTCATTAGTTTCCTTGTAACTTGACGTTTTTTGTGATACAAAATTTAAAAAAAGTGTACGGTAAAATGACTGAAAAAAAATTTTGAAAAATAAACTTTATTTTCGATTTCACGAAAAATCGGATGATATTTTTCAGTGTATATTTTTCAAGAAAGTTCAATTGATTTTCACCGTGAAGCAGAACTGCTAAATGTCACTATCAACGAGCAACTTTGCACGACGAAGATTGGAAAGTTTATGTCACTGGACTGCTGCCAACCAGGCTCTACCAATCATCATATATTGAGTGTCTGAGAGCCGATTTGTCATAACTTAAATTCTCTTGATATTATACTCACCAGGACGCTCATTGATTGCCGATGCGATTGATATTATCTTCATTTCTCCTGTCACTGCTTGATTACGATGTGACTAAATATTAATCAAGCAGCATAAACATTGAATTACATTCATGTACACTATCACTTGTAACTTTATCAATTTATGTTTATGTTAGTACTCTCATGGAATTTTTGTGCGTCGACAGGGAATAGGAGAATGAGAGAGAGAACAAAATGCGTCACCTGTCTTTCACTGAGTATACTTCTACTTGGTCATTGAACTATTGAGTATCTCATTTGACAGACACTTTGATCGTACCAATTACAGTTGACGATGATTTTAGTCAGTCTGTCAAGGTCATTTGACATGACTGATAATTTGCAGCTCTGCCGTGAAGTGATACCGATAATAAGGGTAGTAATTAATTCACTTGGTTTTCACCGTGTAGTGACAACCGTACTAAGGGCCAGTGTAACTAACTTTTTTATTAGAGAATTTAAATCAAGATTTTAGGCAATTTTCCATCAAACATTGGTGAAAAATTGTCCAAAACTGATATTTCATCCAAAAAGTCAGGCCCAAAATAATCTAATCTTGCATCTTAGTGAATTTGCACATGAAATCTTAAAACAAATCGCTTTGGTTATGTATTGAAATGAAAAAAGCATACTAAATTGAAGTGGTGTGGACTAGAGATGGTCGGGTATAGAAATTCTTATACCCGAACCCGACCCGTACCCGAGTGATCAGCAAAAAAATTTACCCTACCCGACCCGTACCCGATTGAAAATTAAAAAAATTACCCGTACCCGACCCGTACCCGATCAATAATGAATAAAAATTACTCGTACCCGAAAAAAAATAAAAATTTTTACCCGTACCCGACCCGTACCCGATTAAAAATTACCTGTACCCGTACCCGACCCGAATTAGTAGTAAAAATTTTACCAAAATTCAGTATGGAAAAAATAAAGTGTTTTAGATATCGAGCCGTATCAGGCTCTAGTTGGTAAGAAAAATACATTAAAATGTTTGTTTACTTTCAAACATATAAATACACTGTGAAGCATGAATAATGTAATGTAACTTTTTTTAACATGCATAAAAAACAAACGGTTCATCCGAATTCAAAATTTATTTTTTCATATTAAAATACAATCCTTCCGGGTAATTGTGGAATATAATTTCATTCAAATGGCTGCCTCGGCTGGCCTTCCAGTACGCCGTACGGTCGGTCCAGCTTTTTAATACATTTTCGATTGTATTCAGCTTTATTTCAGCTATGGATGCACGAATGTTATCCTTCAAGGCTTGAATTGTCTCTGGCTTGTCCACATAACACTTATCTTTGACAGCCGCTCAAAGATAATAGTCTAACGGTGTCAAATCACAGCTCCGAGGCGGCCAAACGACATCCGAATTTCGACTGATAATTCGATCTTCGAAGACTGTGCACAGATGATCGATCGTAGCGTTGGCTGTGTGGCACGGAGCGCTGTCTTGTTGGAATCAAAAGGTGTCCAAGTCTTCCTCTTCAAGTAACGGAAAGAACCAATCGCTAATGATGACGCGGTACCGCTCGCCATTGACCGTGGCGGCGGCTCCTGCCTCATTTTCTAAGAAAAAAGGCCCAATGATGCCGCCAGACAAAAATCCGCACCAAACCGTCACTCTCTGAGATCGGCTTCTCCATGATGACGTGCGGGTTTTCCGTCCCCAGATGCGACAATTTTGCTTATTAACATACCCGCCGAGATGAAAATGCGCCTCATCCGAGAAGATGATTTTTTTGCACACATTCCGCAACATTACCATGATTTTGAAAGTAAAACTGCACTATTTTCACGCGGTCCTCAAGCGTATACACAACCATTTTCGTTCAGCGGAAGGATACAACTAAGTTTCTGTCAAATCAGAAGTGACATTTAGGTTACCAATGTCGAAATAACCGCTAGTTCAAAAATAAATGTTAGATGGCGGACCCTGTAGATTTCCAATGTCTTTGGTACTTTATTTTCATTTACAAATGTCAACAAAAGCGACTAATATCTACTCAAATTTTTCGAGAAGCATATTTACTCAATATGTCGTAATACCCGTTGCACTTTATTTTTTCTGTAGGTATGGTTTTTACGAAACAGTGCGACTTTTGATCCAATTCTTTAGAACTATAAGTAAGCGTGCTCATTATCTTGACACACAAATAAAAAATTCACATTCGAATCACTTGAAAAATCACGTAAAATAGTTCCAAATGTCAAATTGAATATTATACGTGACGAAAATGAATGTTATGCGAACATCCCCTAAAATGAATAGTGTGTTATCAGTTCGTTTACGTGAATTGACCAAAGAATCAAACAATGTACGTGTATTCCCGGTGTGAAAAATTCAATTTTGAACATGGTGAACAGTGAGTCCTTCAAGTGTAAGTAGTTTGAACATTCGTAGGAAATTTTTTTGGTTACAATTTTTTACTACAAAGCAAAATTAATTATGATTTTGATTTAAATTAATTCATAGTACTAGCCATGCAATGATTCTGTACGCTAAGAATCGGCTGCGAAGTCTTTTGAAACAGAAAGGCAAAATTCCACGAAAGGAATGTAATGCCAAGACTTTGCTTTGCTCCCTAATGCTAAATCTTGGTATTATTACATGAAATATCGGTAATACACCTTTGCTGTTCCAATATTGCAGCAAATGAAATTATTGAAATTTTGCACTGAATGGGACTGATATGCGGGTACTTTAGCGGTACAGAAATAAGTTGATATTTTTTTATATTTTACTGAACAAACCCTCAACTTTCATTGCAATTTCTGAGAGTATATTGAGGAAAGACTCCATTCCTCAAGTTAACTCAAAATTGGCGAAAATCGATATGAGACTGATATGCGAGTATGGGCAGTATATGAATCAAATAATTTTTACTGGATTGTGCATTAAACAGCTTTAAAATGGCAGTCCATTAAAACCTACGTGAAAAGTAGATTCCGACCGCAACATCATAGAGCTAAGGCAGTGTGTCTTATTAAATATGTTATAAACAAAGTAGGGCGGGAAATATTCACATAACTTTTCATGAAGAAAAAAATGTTTTTTTCTGGAAAAAGATGCCAGTTGACAGGTCTGGTCCTAGGCGCGAATGTCAAAACCCCTTGAATCAAATTGATTATTTTTCGGAAGAACAGTTTTGCAATGAAAAAATCTCGTCAATATTCATGTGAAGTACAAATGGTCGGGTAATCGATCCGAAAAAAAAATTTACCCGTACCCGACCCGTACCCGAGTGAGCGGTAAATTTTTTTACCCGTACCCGACCCGTACCCGAGTGAGCAGTAAAATTTTTTACCCGTACCCGACCCGTACCCGATTGAAAATAAAAGTTTTTACCCGTACCCGACCAAAAACCCGTCGGGTACGGGTACGGGTCGGGTTTCGGGTAAAATACCCGATACCCGACCATCTCTAGTGTGGACATATGAATCGATAGTGAAACTTTTTATCAGTGTAGATCTATGACATACGTACCAAATTAAATGTACGTAATACACAACAACACAGACTTGGTTTACAATTGATCCTTAAGGGCTGAGGACAGTACCGTAAAGTGGTAGATTTTTTGGTGTTTTTTCCGTTTCAAATTAAATTTTCTTGGAAACGGTGCAGAATATAGAAAAACTCACCTGACAATGTCTTCGAAATATAGTTGAGAATATTCTGTGAAATTTTCAGAATGATTCATTGAGTTTAGCGGTCGTGTTGTATTTTTTTCTGACTGAAGAACTGCTTAAAATTGGAACGCTCAGAAATGCATACCTCTACTTGTTTATCGAATATCTCGGCTTTGAAGGCTTGTATCATAAATCTACCGTGACAAAGTCTAGATAATTTAGTTTAGATGCGATTAGTACATAAAAACATATATATTATCGCGATAAAAATGAAGTCTTGTATTTTTCTGTGAAACAAAGTCACAGTCCGATACCACTGGTGTAGCACTCATCAAAAGTTTGGTGTAGCTCTGTGCAATGGAATCGTTCATTGTAGTCAATGGTGTTACTGTTTATGTTTTCGTCATTTTTGTTCGTTTATTCAGTGTAGCACTGCACCTGTGTAGTGCAAATTAAAAACGAAAACGCCATTAGTTGACTTGATTGCGCTTTGTTTTCATCTCATTTGGTTTCGCAAACTTGCCGATAATTATATTATCGACTTCGAATATTACCAGAGAGAGCGTGTTAAATGCTAATGAAATAATCACTGGGGGCTAAATCTAGTGAGTATGGGGGGTGGGTAAGCAGATCAAAGCCCAATTAGTTCAATTTCGCCATTGTTTTCATCGACTTGTGGCAGGGTGCATTGTCTCAATCGCGGCACCCACTTGGAAAAAACCTTTTTCATGCTCAATTTTTCATGAAGGATAGTAAATACACTTCCATATGATATTTGTGTCATCTCAGCAATCTCACGAAGCTTCACTTTACGATCTTTCATTATAATTTTTGTCACTTCACTCACATTTTCCGGTGTAACGGCTTCCACAGGTCTACTCGAGCGTTCCGCGTCATTTGTGTCGGTTAGACCACGTTTAAACTCGGCGAACCACCGACAAATCGTTGCTTTTGATGGACAAGAGTCCGGATAACATTTTTCAATCCATTGTTTCGCTTGCACGGTGTTTTTACCCATAAAAAAAACAATGTTTTATCAAAACACGAAACTCGGTTTTTTCCATTTTTTAAACAAACTACAAAACGCTTTACTCCAACCTCGATAACTCAGCTGTTTCTGGTCGGATCGACTTAAAATTTTGACCCGTTTCAAGCAAAGGTTAGTACTCTAGAAAGACGTGGTTACTGGTTTACTACGAGCGCCATCTCTGCTTTAGTCTCGGGACTTATTGATCCATGTGTTAAAAGATAATTCTTCATATCTGCGAAGATTTTCATTTTAACTTACGATTTGTCCGTTGATTAATAAACTTTCGAAGAATTGCTGCAATCAAATACTAATAGATACTCAGAGAGAAAAGTCTAATTTTTTACTTCTCACTTTTTATGAAACTGCACAAATCTGTATTACATTTAGGAAATCTGTATAAAATCTGTACTCTGATTTAAATCAGTATGCGAACGCAAAAATCTATACAATACAGATAAATCTGTATAAATGGCATCTCTGGCTCTGCATTTTGTTTTTAGAAGGGCTAATGCCTAAATAATAACAATTCCTTTTGTTGTTTTGTTTTTAAGTTTAGCAAAAAAGGAGTAAAATTTTAAATTTAAAACGAAAGTTAACGAAAACGACCCAAAAAATGTTAAACGTTGAAATAATTCAAAACTGGTTTTAAAAATATCGTGTGTTGTCTTATAGTTGGTAGGGCATTTTTAAGAAAAATTCGGACATTTTGAGCCGGAGAGTGTAATAGTGGAATGTTTTGTTTCGTTTGCTGTCGCCATTACTAATTAATAGGATGAATAAAGGACCAACGATAGGATGAATAAAAATCCCTTGAGATGAAATTAGGAGCAGAGTAGTGAACATATCAGAAGTGTTTTTAGTCGATTTTTTGAACATTATTTCAATTTCCAAGTATTGTGAATCAGTTCTCCAAGTGGAGCGAGGCGAATTAAAAAAATAAAATATAAAAAAAAATCATAGTGATTTTAGTGGCTAAATCAGGTTTTTAAGGTAACGTCTTTACAAATGAGATGAAATAGAGAGCCCTTACCCTAATTATAAAGTCATCCAACATTGAAAAGTTGTGTGATTATGTTTTGAGATCGAATCAATTAGTAAATATACAGAAACACGACGAACTGTAGAACTTGGCATGAAAATGTTTCCTAAATTTGAAAGTGAATTTATTTTCTAATGAAAAAAAAAACGATCTCTGAAGGATTTAAAACCATTTTTTAAATGAGAGGGTGTGACATAAACTTAAATAAATATTTTAAAACGTTTCACAGTTTGGTTCAGGTACGTTGAAAGATATGATTCATGTTTAAAGTTATGAGATGGAAATTACCCTTTAAGGCTTAATATAAACTTAGGGGTTTGTAGAGACCAACTTTGCAAAAGCCTTGCTAATATGTTTTCTATTCATTACCTGAGATTTAAAAAAAAAAATCCGACTTAAAATGAATTTTGGGTGATTATTTTTGTATGTTGCATGAATTTTGCATTTCAATCATTCGATAGCACCGTGTCACTCAAGTAGAGTGGGGGTTGCACAAGCTCTCGCGCCAAAAAGAACCTGAACACTGATTAGTGTTCAAAGAAAAAAAAAATGTAAAGAAAGCAATGGCAGATGACGAGATGACGAATGTTAAATGACAGTTTCGCAGTCTTTTGCAAATTTCCAGTGATAATTACAAAACAAAACAAAATGCATCCGTTGGGTGGGTGCGCTTGTGCCATTCATCAAACGTGATTAACTGCTCGTCATTAACGGTGTAATATTTATCTAATTTACTCTTTTTTTTTGTTTTCAGGTAAGAGCTTTGATGGATTATTAAGAGGAGTTGAATTACGATCGTCTTGGCGATGGGGACCATTTTTTTTTCTTTCTAATTCACTCGAAAGAGATTGTGTACTACGAGACAGAGTAACGAACTGTCTCAGAGTGCTTATCTGCAATTCTCAATCGATACGAGGCAGGAAATCAATCTGCTCTGGCTGGCTGGCTGCTGGACAGAACGGGAGAGGGCGAAGCAGAGGCGAGACAGAGAAAGACTTACTACATTGACCCTGCCCGGTCCGGTTGTTGCGGTTTGCAGCGGGTAGCAGCGAATTATCATAGTTCAAAATCCGTTCCAGCGCCTGCGACCGGTGACCGGGCAAGGCTAAATTCTGCTAGGGCTATGCAACGGCAGCAGTGTCTCGCTCGAGCAAAAATATTTACATTTCAAAATCTGTTTTCGCTGACTGATGGTGAATTCATTTTTGTTCTTTCCCCCTTTCGACTATACTTCTTTCGGGTTGAAAGGAACAAAACGCGCGCTTCTCGCAAACCACTCAAGGACAAGCAACAACAGCTATTCAAAGGAATTCTAGCCAAGCTCGACGACGACGACGAAGGCGACGACGCCGAGCAGTGGACGGACTCACACGTACACACGGACGAAGATACCACCGGGGCCATTTTGAAACCTTCCCTCGTTTGATCCGTGTTCCATCGTTCGATTCTCCAGCAAGGAAGGGAGCGAGAGAATATCTTCCAGGGTTTTTGGCCCGTCGTCTGCTTCTGCTGCTGATGTAGCTCCTATAAGTACAAAACGTAAGTACTGAAGCGTTTTCTTTGCACCCGCAGATGTATGTGAAAATGTGGCATACCTATACAAAGCTAACTGGCTATGGCTCTGGCTAGTTGTGTACGGGAGCCCTTTGAAAGCATTCTGATATACAAGCGCACGGTTCCATGAGCAGCGCCGCCGATCTTGGATTTTCTCTCTTGTTGCTTGTTTCGGCAGTGGTGTGCGTGCCGTTGTGTGCCAGTTGAACAAGCTGACGGCGCACTTGTAGAGGCCGCGCGTACCACCGAGTACGGCGAGCAGAGCAGAGCAGAGGAAAAGTTCGGGCCCGCTTTCAGTTTAGCGTCGTCCCCGGTTCAGTTCGTAAGCGTTTGGTCCGTTTGTCCGCGCAACAGCCGCTGATCTCTACAGAATGGAGAGCCTGAACAGTCTGAAGCTGGAGAATCGGCGGGGTCACTGGATGACCCCCAATCAATCACGCCGTGTGCGAGTGTATTTCCGGGCCGGGTGTCAAACCGATGACGACGACGACGACTTTGGCAATAGGTTAGTTAGCTAATTAAATACCGACGAAACCGAGGTGTGTGTAATTAGCAGGCGTCGTCGCTGGCAGGCGGCAGGCCCTGTCGGTCCAGTGGTGAAAATAAATCCACACGCGCTCACCAATCCGAAAATGAGTGCTAGAAAACTGATATGATAAGCGTAATATAAAACATTTAATTGCAATGCGAAGTGACTGGCCCGGAGAGAGTGGTGGTGGAGTGTGGAGTTTTTTAGTCCAAGAACAATTAAAACCGGACCGCGCAAGAGTGAACGTGAACCCGAAGCAGCGGGTGTTGGGTGCGCGTTTCCCTTTCGCCGAAAGGTTGAGATGATATGGAACGACGTCGATGACCTCGGAACATGTCTTCAAGGAACATCCGTGGACTGGAATTACAACGACATCGGGTTCTAATTACTCGGCGTTTCGTTTTTCCCACTGGTCTGTGATGTGATGTGATGTGCTGTGTTGGTTCGGTTTTGGAATATGCGCAAGCGCAAAAAACCAATCTAAAATGCCGCTCATGCGCACGCGCATCATACAAAAGCCAACGCACACCAGTCTCGCTAGATTCGAACGAGAACTGACTGGAAACATTCTGAACCGGGGTACCCGGGGTCTGGACTGACCGTATCAAATCCATTGCATATCATCGTCATATGTGCTGCGGCGTTCCGCGATGGTCGATGATAGGAGGATAGGTGTGTGACAACGGGGTTCGTGTGTGACGTGCTGCTGCTGCTGCTGCTGCGCGGTGCGACGATGTTTATATTTGATTTGACACTTGTTGATCGTTCCAGTGAAATACGGTGATAATTCGGTTTGAGCTGGGAAAAAAGACGCTGAAGTGAAGCAATTAAAAGAAATATTAAGCTTGCTTGGTCTAGTCCTCCGGACTAGGGTGGACTAAGGAAGGAAAGGGTCGAACAGTGTGTGTATTTGTAGCATACATACAGGATGGGGCACATGAGCAACGAACTTTTCAAAAGACACGCGCAGTCAAGAAAAGAACGAACACAGAACAACAAGAACATTTGGTTCGGAAGAAAACGTAGCCGAAAGAATAATACCGAGTGGAAGAAAAGGAAGCTGCTGGAATCGAGCGGTGGTCCGGTGGAATGGAAGGCAACGACGACGACGACGACGACGACGATGCGGTCAGCTTTAATAACATAGGCAAAAAAGGAAGAAAAAGAGCAATTGTCGTCATCATCATCATCATCGCCGCTAACATCAGTGTCAGTAATCAGTCAGTCATCGTCAGTCAGATTCGACGTCATCGGTTTTCCGTCTTCTTCCGTCTCGTGATGGCGGCGTTGGCAGTGAGCGACCGAAACAGACCAACTGTGGCGAACAGAGAGAGAGAGAGAGAGAGAGAGAGATGTAGCGTGTAAATAGCACAGAAACCACCTGGAGGGAAATATACCTGACTTTTGGTAACAATGCTCGGACATACACACTCACACGGGATCGACGAGAACAGGATGATACGAGGAATCTAAAAAAAAGGTACCCAAATGGTGATTGTATGAGAATGTTTTTTTTTGTTTCGACTTAATGTGCATAAACTTGATACCTCACTGCAAAGAAAGTTACCGTGACGACGGGAATCCTCTGTACCGCTGTACCTACGGTGGCCGACTATGATCTAAATTTTGAGTATGATGTTCTTTGTTGGACTGAGAACAAACAAAAAAAAACCTTTGCCTTATTTTGATGTAATTTTTCGGATAGACTTTAAAAATTTCACGTTTTACATTGTCTTAAAATAAACTATCGACCTGTCAAAAAACATCCATGGGTTTTGAGACAATAATAAAAAAGGCGTTCTAATTTACATGGATTGAAGTATTTATGATTCAGAACGGATAAATTTGTTTCAGCTTATTCAGGAGGAAATCATGCTAAACTTTGTCGAAACTCGAACGAGATTTGGCAAGTTTAGAAAAGTTTATGAGGGATTGCGCGGTATTAAAAAAAAAAAAGTTTAGAGCGGCCGTGCGGGATTTGGAGGGGAGTTTTTCCGATTTAACGAGCTAATTTCGACGTGATATCTCCATTTTTCAAATAATACCAGATATGTAACGAAAATTTATTTAATAATGCAGATATATCGGAAGAGAAAGTAAAAGAAAAACTGTCAATTGTTTTCAAGTCCTTCTGAATCGTTTACGTCGATTTGTTTCAGTTAGCCCACACTGATAAAAAATTGCTTTTTCATTTCACTACATAACCAAAGCGATTTGTTTTAAGATTTCATGTGCAAGTTCACTAAGATGCAAGATTAAATTATTTTTTATTTCGGATCCAGATGAAATTCAAAATGTTTTTATAGGGCCATAAGACTACTCAATCTAAGTTTGTGAAAATCGGTTCAGTCATTTCCGAGAAAAGTGAGTAACTTGAAATTTGAATTTTCACTCTAACCACCCTGAATTTCCGAAACCGGAAATCGATTCATGACTCAACATTCAGAAATTTTCTGTGGAATCAAATTTTATGAGAATCGATTCAGCCATCTTTGAGAAAAGTTAGAACATATATTTTCATTTTTTACTTTACTAGCACATTTTACTCCATAAACCCGGAACTGGAGGTCGGATCTAAACGATATTCAGGGGTTTTTTATAGGACCACAAGACCTTTCATTTAAATCTAAGTTTTGGTTCAAAAGTCGGGTTTCACAGTGATTGCGTAACCTTTCTATAAGAGAAATGCAAAAATGATAAAAAAATTTTCAGAACTTTTCAAAAGACACTACTTTTCACAAATAATATATACAAAGTGGCGTTATTTGGAAAAATCAACATGTCAAGAAATTTTCATTCAAATCTGAGAAGGGGCTGCCAACTTCCAGTATCATTTGGCACGGACATTCGTCTAATCAAATTCTACACTGAATAAACCGATTTCAAAAACTTCAAAATCGATTTACATGCAAACCACCTTTCTGATATGGATGTGATTTCGTTCCAAGATAGGTATTCCTTACCTACCGTAACATTGTAAAATGGGAATTTTAAAGAGAAAAAAAATCACCGGTACAAAACTATTGCAGTCTACCATTTCTTTTAAAATAATGATTAAAAAACATATTCTTAATTCACCTAATGGTGCGATAATGTCTTTTTCTTTCATCGGCACATTGTCATTAAAACATTTTTTGCCTTCTTTATTAAGAAAGTTTCTGAAATATCGATTAATCCATATCTGAGAAAACTGAGCGTTAATGATTTTTTACAAAAAAAAATGAGCACTAAAATGATCCATTGAAACGTGCACACACACACACACACACACACTAATACACAGAGACATTTTCCGACCTCGTCTAGCTGAGTTGAATTGTATATAACACTAAGGGTTTCAGAGGTTCTGTTTGAAAGACGGCTATTCGAACTATTCAATTATCTTGCTAAACACTGATAAAATTTGTACGATCGATTCATATGTAAACAGCATTTCAATGTGATGTGCTTTTTCATTTCAATACATAACCAACCATAACTAAGCTGCAATATGAGATAATTTTTCACGTAGCCTTGATGTGTTTTGCTATTGAATCGAACTACATGTGTTAAACACTTTATTTTCTAGTAAAAATGAGTACACTGAGGTCTCTTTTTACGCCGGGGATACGTATCGCTTAAAAAAACCGCGTAACTTCGGAAATCCGCGCAAAAAAAAAGCCGCGTAAAAAGAAACCGCAAAAAAAAACGCGTAAAAAGAGACCCCAGTGTATTTTTGATCAAAATGAGAAAAAATATTTTTTTCAAAATAAAGAAGTTCTTCCTTGTTAATGTTTATAAACAACGTCATTCTTTTTTCATTTAAATGGGAAGCGCAAAAAAGTGATTCAAACCCGTTTCCTTTTGACCAGTTTGGAATCAAAATTGAACGATTTCGATATACTTTTATGTTGGACTTCTCACTTAGCACAATTGAAACCACAAAATTTCTTCTGAAAACATCTATGATTGATGATTCCTGGTTTCAAATACCGGATCTAGAAACGACTTAGTCTTGCATTCTTAAATTCGATAGGAATATTCCAAGAACGAAAACGCACTGAACCGCAAGAGGTTTTTTTCACTCAAGCTTCGAACCGAAATTGACTCGTACGTTGTTGTGTACCATCGTTTTGACAGATTCGATGGAAATTTTACCTTTTGGATTTCACCTTTTTTGGCGAGATCTTAATAGCCGATGGAAACTATTTTTCTTCGTTAAAAATCAACAGTTTTTGAACTAATTTTTTGGGTTAAATGGAATTCTCATAGATTTCATGTATTTTACATGTAGTGATAGTTGAAATGCCTTGTACTAGTGATCCTACAATCAGAGATCATCCGACAGAAAAATTGTAGATCTGACAATGAAATAAACATAACAAAAAATTACACACACGCTGAGATTTGTATTTGTGTGCGAGTAACTTTTCGAATGTTCGAGTTCGTTTGCTTGTAAAATATCACAGTTGTAGCAAAAAATGAAAAACATCAATCAGTTTTACTCAAATTTAGTGGGAAAACAGCATAAAGGACTATTCACACACTTCAGTTCCGTGACGGTTCAGTGGGAGTGCCTTCAGTGCGCCGTCAGTGTTCTTTTTTTGTAGGAACCTTTCCGTTCCGTTTCCGTGCTGTTTCCGTTGAGGCACAGCAAATGTAGTGACATACCGACTTCAGTGAAAATAAAAAATATCGGTGACGACGAATTTGAGTTTGCCGGACGGACGCTACACTGACGGCGAGCTGCACTGAAACGGCACGGTGCCGGATAGGTGTGAATGCGTGCGTAGAAAACGATTGAAATAATATAAGTATCCGTGCACGGTGTTGTGCCGGCACTGAACCGGATCGTATATGTGTGAATAGTCCATAAAGCATATGTAAATTACTTGAAAATACTTTCGAATGTCATTGAGCATTTTGACGTCTCTGTTACGCATATTGCGGCAGCGTTGCCAGGTCATTTTTCCAAAAATCGCTATTCGGCGCAAAAATCTATCTGTACCGTATCGGTATCAGAATCTCGTCAACATAAGTTCTCCATGCTGTCAACGAAAATCGGTATTTATCTGTACGATCCGGTACGAATTTTCGGTTTTTTTGGGTACCTATCTGTATTGCGGTATAGAGGTCAAATATCTGTATAAATACCGATAAATCGGTATACCTGGCAACGTTGTGTTGCGGGGATCAATCTTACACTGAGGAAAAAAAAACATTTAAGGATTTCATAATCATACACTGCGGAAAATGCACCTAGAGTTTCGTAAGCTATGAACTTATGAACCACGCGAAAACCAGTTCCATTAAACGTTATAGATTTTCATAAAGTTTTATGATTTTCTCAGCTGTTTTCTAGGCATTGTATTATTTTTCATTGCACATATGTCTTCAACAATTGGAGTCTGATGAAATTTGTTGCGCATTTGAGACATACTTACACAGCAAAAAAAGAATTGTAACAATCTCAATGTGATTATCAATTGATGAGCAAAAAATTTAGACATACTGATCATCAAAGGCAATAAATTGTCTGTTTTCGAAAAATAAATTCCATCACTTTAACTGAATACTTTATATTATTCTGATATTAAGTTTTAGGGTGGCAAATGACCGTAAGAAACAGAAAAAAAAGTCAGGAGTTTGGTTTCATCGGGAAGAACCGGGAAATAACCGAGAATTTTAGTGCAAACCGGGAACACCAAATATGAGTAACCATTTTCTTCACCATCATGATTTGTTTTTATTCAGTTGGAGATGACGCCTAATTCTGCATTTAAGTGAGAAGTTCAGCAAAAGTGCCGAAACAACTTATTGTCCCATACAGGTTCTATATTGAACACTACAAATCAATCAGAAAGCATTAGAACTTTTTTTTTCTATTTTTACTAATGATGAACTATCTATTGCTGTATCCAAGGATGATTTTTATCGCATCAAAGAACGCTCACTAGCAACTCTTCACACGATTTAATCAGTGCCATCAAAGAGAGACGGAACAACATCGCAGCAACAAAAAAACGGCATGGTTCATTTAACATAACATGCTGTGGGGATTCTCTTTGAAGCAACAAACGGTCGCTTATTCTCGTTTCGCGATCCAATTCTATACAGGCAATTGATAATTGCGATTGAATCATTTTACTATTGCCGCTTATTCTAACTATGTGCATATAACCTTTGTATAAGTTGTGTCTATGCTCCACACAAGCGTTTTGAAATATTGCAACCTAGTATGAGAATTGATTCGATTTTCTGCGATAATTGTCAACTTGCGAGTTGGGGAAATTGAAGCTCATTCTCCTCCTAGAAAAAGAGTGACAACGAGATCCACTTAGAAAATCCTTTATTTAAAAAAACGGCTAATTCGGCCACGTAAAGCTTGTACGCAAATAGGCCTGAATAAAAAACTTGCGAGTTCCACACAGCACCAATCATTATCAGACTAATTTTTTTAAGGGCCGTGGTTAATACTCAGAGTATGAAGTGGAGTGAAGAAATGTAGAAAAATTCTCTCGCGGTTCATGCATTAAGAGACTCGAGTTCTTGTAGCATCTTCTACCGGATTGAAAATGTATACAATATTGATAAATATCGAGCAGATTCTGTCAAATTTTCGGCAATCACCAACACTGGCTGTAACAGTTTCAGGGCTGAACATTATTGATAGATGATCTGAATCAAAGTCTGCTGGATCCAAATCAATTGTAGAAGGATTTCTCATAGAAGATAAACTGGTGGGGCTATTTGGAAATAAAACTGGCTAGAAATCAGCGAAGAGTTCATTGTGAAGAACTCGTACTTTCTGATCATTTTTCTGGTTATTTCACGAGAGATGCTAAATATTTAGAGCCCCATTAAGAAAACAATGATCGGTACGTAATCCGTTTTCGAATTTTTTTTGCTCATCAACTGAAGCAAGCGATTGCCTTTGACAGAATTAATCACGCAATTACAGTCACTAAGTCATTGGACAAATTGGGCATTGGTTCTAATATGCTGCGTTGATTTTGTTAATACCTTAATAATCGCCGATTATCAATCAAGATAAATGGCTCTGTATCGAAAGAGTTTATCGCTTCATCTGGGATTTCACAAGGCAGTCAACTTGGACCGCTGATTTTCCTCCTGTTCTTCAACGATGTGAATCGTTACGTCCACGCTTATTTTTCGCTGATGATCTCATGCTATTCCAAATAGTTCGAAGCAACGATGATGCCGTTTTTCTTCAATATCAATTTGAAGTTTTTTCAAATCATTTTTTTTTTTCAATAATCGAATTTATGGATTCTATCACAATCAGAGCATGATCATTCTTCTGAGGGATTCGTTCACTGAACAAACGTGTTTGCCCCATTTTGACAGAGGCGATTTGGGTCTATTCTAAAAACCGGGTAAAAAACGGGAAATTGAAATCGGCAATTCATTTGCCACCCTGAAATTAAGCATCTCTTCGTGTAATATTAAAAACCTTCAGGGTTCAGAAGTGTACTAGTTCTAAATGCATAATTTATGTCAGTTTTAAAATTTAAATTTATTATAACAATAGAAACTGGCAGCCCCAGCATTGTTATATTCGTGTTTCAAATATCCCGGTTGATTTTTCATTAGGGCGTATAAGCAAGTGACAGTTTCTCTTCTATTAATTACCAAGCGGTTTCCACGTTTATCACTCAACTCTGCATAAAATGATACCCGAAACTTTCGACTTTCAAACAGAGTAGTGAAATCAAAGAAAATCTTTTTAATCACATCACAATAATCGAAAGAGAGAGTGATCAAAGAGAAACTGTCACTTGCTTATACGCCCTAATGAAAAATCAACCGAGATATAGAAAAAAAAAACAGAACGGCATCGTATGGCAGTTTAAAATTTCACAGAAGAACTGTTCGAATAAATAAAACTAGTACGGCTTGCTGGGTTTCATTTCAATTATAGATCTTCCATATAAAACTTCTTGCTGCTGAATTTGCTCCTAGAACGACACCGACTTGATGTTCAGTACGCTCAAATTTTTTCCACATCAATTGATAATCACATTGAGATTGTTACTTCTTTTTTGTTTTGCTGTGTACTCAAATTTTCGTACAAAATAGGTGATGAGTATTGCCAAAGTTCCCATGGCAACACACTGGGCAATCTACCATTTACCTAAATATTGAGGTCATCACTAGTTAGTCTGGTTTATGTAATACGTTATTTACCTAAAAGTGCGGAGATGCACTTTACTTGATTTTGGGTAAGGTTCTACCCAAAATTAGGTAGGGGTGAATGACTTATTGAACATTGGACCGCTATGATGGTTACCAACGTCTAATCAATCGCTCAAAACGGAACCAAATTGACCGATTGAGAAACACTTTTATGTACGATTCAGACGATCCGGCTTCTTCCGTCACCGTCACCGGAACGTCAGCCTCCGTCAAAATTAGTCAAATGAGTTTTCCCTTTGCGCATTCACACGATCCAGAAAAGATCCGGAACGTCAACATCCGTCAACGGCAAGCTCCGTCAACATTTCTCCGAAAGAATATTTGACGGACTGTGATTATCGCACACATGCACGATTCATATGATTACAGTATTGAACTGACGTTTGTTATGTATGTATTCGGTGTCAAGATCCCACTCTTAAACAAAATATACCACATATAAGTAATTAAACTTATCAGTAGATTTGCAAAGTACGTTACGTTGTTGAGTGGAGCTGATTGTTTTGTTTTTTCCTCTTTCTAGTGAATTTTGAAAGTTATTTATTCGATTAAAAGGTAGGAAAACAACAGATCGATTGGCTTCAAAAGTTCCAATATTTTGTATTAGTGGAATAAAATTGTGCGAAACTAAGTTCTTCAAATTCTGCGTGTAAGAAAATGACATGACGGACACGGATAGGAAACCGGATCGTGTGAATCAGAATGACGGTGACGGACGTTGACGTTCCGGTGACGGTGACGGAAGAAGCCGGTCCGTCTGAATCGTACTTAAGTCTAACGGAGTGAGACCACAAACGAATTTCCAGACATGACAGTCACGATCTTCTTTTGGCGCACATCTACGGTCCTCCGTGAAACTGGCACCAATGGTGATACATTGGTTTCTCTGCTGAGTTCCCATCATACATTCATAATGCAAATGTCAAACCGTGAGAACCATTTCGATTCGGTAGCTCATTTGTACATATTGAGATTTCATGGCACACTTTGGTTGAAATGATAACAATGCAATTAATCTCGCGCTCCACCAAGCGGTGAGTGCGGTCATTTCAGAAGGTACCGGGAACGAACCACATTTTTTAAAAATATTTATAAGCACGTACATGTCTTTATTATTTATCTTTGGTGAGACCTTTGCAAAAATCCAATACCAAATCAAATTCCTAAATTCAAAGCCGGTCGGTCACGCATACTCTAGGCGAAAAAAATAATAAAGAATCGAACCCCGGAGTCGACCCTCATTTAATTCAAATCTACGTCCTGTAGTAGGATGATGTGATAGGAGGAAGCGGGAACAACACAAAAAAAATGGAAGAAATCAAATCCCGCATCTTAGCGAGCCATGATCGCAATACACAAAAGTCATAGCGAAATAAAAAGTAGAATAACAAGACCAGAGAGTCATCAGTGGGGAGGAAACTGATAAAACTTTACACAACTAACACACGCTTTCAAGCGGGGCCAATCTCTCTGGTGGCCGGTGATGGTGGTTGTGGTGTGGTAAGAGCGATTGTTCCGAGCAGAGAAGAATTGAAAGAAGAGGTTGACGACCTCCGATCGTGGTAGCGGCGGCGTCGCGTCGTGGCGAGCGGAATCAGTTTCACCAAAGTGCAAAAGCTGAAGCTGCTTGTTGAGCCTCTAGAAAAGGGGGGTTACGTTTTTTTTTCTAGTACAATTGATAATGTTCAGGAATTGTGTAATTATTAACAAGACGATGCAGATGAACTAGGATTTCCAGTACTTTCCAGCGAAGTTTTGTGTGAAAAGCCTAATTTTACCACTTGATTATCGGGGGTTAGTTTGTTTTATAGTTCGTTGGAACTGACCATGTTGATACCGACCTTCTGTTGTCTTTTTGATTTTAGCGGTTTTCAGAATTTCAAACAAATCTTCCTCAGTGCTGTGTTCGCTGCAATCAACTGACAAATCGAAGTCCGATCGAAGCAATCGGGACAAACGGGATAATTTTCTACAGAAGTGAACGGTTTTTTTTGACAACTGAAAAAAAGATTATTCTTTCTCACAAAGATCCAGTTATTGGCGACAGAAAAAAACGGATTCTGGGAGTTTTTAAAGATGCGGATCGGAATAGAGAAAGCCCAGTAAGATCGTGTGAAGTGACTCATCAACGTATGTGTCTCTAGTGCGTAGTAAAACAAAAGTTGCCAAGGATACACAATTCTAACTGTTGTCGATGGGTGTGAGTCTAGTGTTTCACATGATTTTTTGCTAAACTGTGACTAGATCCACACTCATTAACAAAAGTTAGCTATACGGTAAATAACGACTCCCAGTAGTAGCAGAAGCAGCAGCAGCAGCCGTCCGATCACATCACCGCAGTTCTCGCCAGCAACGATTCGACGATGAGAGAGAGAGAGAAAGGAGGATGTTTATCCAACCAGAAGTCGATGGTTTCGTAGTAAAGTATGCCATTGTTGTGCGTACGCTGCTGTGTTTATTCACCACCATATGCCATTTTTTTGCGCACTCTCGTGTCGTTTTCTTTCTCCTGCTGCATTCCTTATTCAAAACCTTCATTTGCATTTTCGAGTACCCCCATTCAGGGTGTGGGGTGTGTTGGGAAAAAGGCTCTCGCTCGCTTGCCGGTAATAAATTCAATTGGATTATCTACATTTATTAACAATTTTAATATTCCGCTTGCCTGGTAGCCCCGGTTTTCACAGCTAAATTCCTCAGGTGTTGTTTTTCTTCTCATGGGGCTTCCTTTGTGTTAAAATATGACGAAATACACTTGAAAAATTTCTCACTCATCTATGATCATCATCATCATCATCATCTTATGCCATTGAAGGAGGAAGTTAGTGTGCCGTGGTGTTGTTCGCCCTTATTCTGAATAACGTCGTATCGTTTTTTCCCTCGTATTTCATTTGTATTCTCAGTAACGCTAGCAAAATCAAAGGTAGCTATGATTCGATCGAACCACATTCGATCGAATAATCAATACGTCGTTATTCAGAATAAGGCCGGTTATGACAACAGTTTCAGTGTTGGAAGTGAAGTGTTGTGGTCCACCCTTTTTCAACTCGGCGAATACAATTTCGTTTTATTCTGTTGTACCTTCGTAATTTAGGCAGGTGGCCGGCCCTCTGCATTCACCTTGTGTCAGTTATGCCATTCTACCATATTTGCAGCAAAAATTCAATTAATTCTGACACATTTCGATATACCTTAAACCTGGCGATCCGATCGATTGAGTCTCTGAGCCGTTGCACGAATTAATTTGGGCGAAAACTGAAATTTTACATCCTCAAACTAAAACCACCTTTACTGTAGTTGTATAACTCATCTCATAGTCGTATGTAGCTAGTCTCCTGGAGCGTCCTCTAAATCGTCACCCTTATTCTGAATAACGACGTGTTGATTTTTCGATCGAATATGGTTCGATCGAATCTTAGCTACCTTTGATTTTTCTAGCGTTATTAGGAATACAAATGAAAAACGATCGTAAAATCGATACGATTTTATTCAGAATAAGGGCGCATGTTCCGAAGGATAATGGAAACTTTCCAACAGTGATTGAAGATTTTTTTTGAATCCCTGAACAAGTCCAAATTGGAAGAATCGTACTCAGCCGGCATATGGTTCCAACAGAACGATGCAACGTGCCACACTGCACGCGAACCGTGCATTAATTGGGGTGCCAAGTTTCATGAGCATTTATTATCACGTATTGGTGCTATCCAGTCCTGTTTGTGTGTCATATTCTTTGATAGGTATAACTATCATTCTGGTCATCCAACTGTCAAAGCCACTTCTGTTACTTGTTACTTTTGTCGTGAATACGACTTACTTTACTATGGGGCGCCTTTTCAAAATTTACCCTTTGAGAGAGTGATAAGTTTTTGATCGTGAATATCTCTTGTTGTATCTAACGAATCAACATAATTTTTGTTACATACCATCGGAAATATGATCACAATTCTATGATAAAATTTTCAGTTGTGTGACATAATCTCAAATAATTCAAAATTAAACTTTTTGGAAATGTTTGGTATAAACGAGTATCAAAGATTCAGAAGGCGCGTTTGCTTTTCTCGTATTTTTAAAGCTCATAGCTCAGTGATCTGTAAAAAGATTTATATAATCGAACTACCAATAGAATCGAATTTTTTCAACTTAAACGTGTATAGCAAAAGCGTTGACGTATTTCAATAGTACACTATTGAAAAACCTGTCTCATTTGAACCATGTCAACACCAGCCAATCAGAACGCGTTCTGAGGTAGAGAACAAAATATCTGCTGCTGTATAACAAATCCCGATAGTTTCTTTCAATGAAATGCAAATCCGAAATGAAATAATCGGAATTAAAATTCTATATGCTGCTATTTTTATAGCCGTTAGGACCATTAGTGAAAAAGCTACAAACGAAATCACGTAAAAAGAAACCTCTTTACAAAAATTGGATCAGTTTGGATTCTATCGCCACTGCGAGCAGATGTATTGTGTGTCGTTTGCAAAGGTAGTTTCGCTTCCGACAAGAGTGATTACGTCACAGCTGCCAGTCGTTTGCATTTGTGACAACGGTGGAGAGCATCACACAAAATCAGCCGTTCTAATGGCTCCTCCTGGGTAAATATCCTCAGTTTAGTGCAAATCTAGAACAGTTTGATTAGATTTGTGCACTTTTCGCTGTGTGAAATTCACAGTAATCGAGATCAAGTGAAGCCTTCTTTGTTTTTGCGAGAAATGTGAAAAAGGGGAATGCTTGCATAATTCATACAATTGATCAACTAATTGATATTCGGAAGTGTTAAGGAACATGTCAGTTTTTTTTCGTACTCACGACATCCAGTTATGTCTCTGACATTACCCACCCGCCTTTTTTGTTTACTAATCTTTGATAGTCTGTCAGTTCGAGAAACGTATAGAAAATTACGTGATGTTTTTGGCGTTCATAGACGGCCCACCGAACGTACCAATCGTCGAGTGATGAATAAATTTCTCACGGATTACAATTTTTTTTCGACCTTAAACCATCGTCTCGTGCTAAAACTGCTATTAATTAGAGTGTTTCGGAAGACCCAAATTTGATGATTCGCCAGTGCGCATCTCAATTAAACCTCTGCCAATATCCATACCATAAGGCCACGAAGCATAGTCGTTGAAGGAAACAGATGTTCGAGTACTCGGCGTCTTTGAGAGAAAAAAATCCTGTGCTCAATACTCAGCGGCAAAAAGGAGAATGCAGAATGGCGCAGACGCATGAACCATGAGCTGTACCAAGTTTCAAAAAAGATATGGACATTGGAAGGCTTATAAAATACGGCAGACTACAGTGGGCAGGACATGTAGCAAGAATGTCGGAAGAGAGAATGGCCTACGTAATTTTCAGCAGAGAACCTGGGAGAGGTCGTCGACAACGGGGTAGACCTCGCACTCGCTGGCTGTATGCAATCGAAGAGGATGCACGCGCAGCGGGAGTACAGAGCGACTGGAAAACGGCGGCTCAAGATCGAGTATCCTGGAAATCTACAATTCGTTCGGTCATGTTCCGAAGACGGGATGTGCACCATTAAGGTAAAATAAAGTGAGTAAGTCCATATCCATACAAGATCCAGTTGGTTCAGGAATTAAAGCCGCTTGACCCCAGGGTAAGTGTCGAACACTCGCTCGGTAAGCATTGGATGAGTTGATCGCAGATCCGTTTTTTCCCGCAAAAACTACGCCAACAAACGTAACACTTTGGAGGCTTTACAGGACAACATTCAGCATATCATCAGTGAAATACAGCCCGATTTGAGTGCGAAACTGATCAAAATAAGACCAATTAGAAATGCCGAGAATTAATATCACATTTAAATGCTAATTGCCATGAAATCATCTTTCAAATAAAACCAAATTTTAGGCTAAAAATTATGACACTAAAAAAAAACAAAGCTTTTCTTTGTGCCTGCGAACCGTCTGATTGCGTGACTGCTATCAACCCAGAATCAGCAAAAAGAACAAATCGAGCGGAAAATATAAAAACTATTGAAACAATAAACCTCTCGGAGCAACGCAGAAGAGTTGGCAACGTAAACATCGGAGTCGTATTCTAAAAAAATATTGAGCGGTAAAAATATCTTCGGAGAGGGCGCACACACACACAGACAGACATTTTTCGATCTCGTCGAACTGAGTCGAATTGTATATAACACTATGTGTCTCCGATACTCCGTTTGAAAGTCGAATTTCGGGTTTACCAGCAATTCTAATACTTTTCTATAGAGAAATGCAAAAATCGACAACAGCGGATTTTTTTTACTGGACACTCAATTTTCATTGGCGTGCATGTATCTGGTGCACGGTATTTTTCAACCTTCGTGACTAGATTACATGCTCGTCTATGAAGTTGAGAACGAGCAACGGTAATGGAAGCTGCATCCGGTAACCGGTGTAAGAAAATAATTTAGGTTTAGGGTTATGGACGAGCGGAGAATAATTCTTTTACCAACTCTAACTTTTCACACCATAAAAGTGGCTACAAGTCGTCTACTATTAAATACCGGATGATCTTTTTGTGTATGTATGTATGTGTGAAGCCACCATCAGTTCAAGGTATTACCAGTGTATGCGGGTAGACTTACAATAGATCCGAATTTGATTATCAGATAGCTGTCATATAATTACTGTTAAGAAGCCCAAAATGGGGTTTGAGGACCAGGCGCCTTCCAGCAAGAACATCCGGCCATACAATAAAGAATTTCGCTGTACCAGCTTAAACCCGCCTGATGGTTTGTTTGTTTGAAGGGTGCGTCTTACTCATTTCAGACCTTCAGGGAAAAACACAAAGCTTCCCCCACGTGACTCAGGTTGGCAATCCACTCCATCATCCAGTTATTCACTTGTAAGATACCCTGATACACTCCCTGTCCCTCCCCGTTGTCAATATACTTGAGCATAATACAATATAATATAATATAATATAATATAATATAAATTAATGTAAAAAAAAAATACAATACAATATAATATAATACAACACAATATAACATAATATAATTCAATATAACATGATATAATATAACTACAGAGAACAGACATCTAAGTTAGTGCAAACATTTTTAAAAAGCTGTGTAAAGCATACAAGTGGAAATCCGTTAAAAACCACCGTTTTACACGACTTTGCACGTATGAATGTCTGTTGGATATCTGTTCTCTGTGATATAACATAATATAAGATAATATAATATAATATACCACCAGGGAGGACGCTTCAAAATCATTTTCAGAATTTTATTCTGAATCCTTTGAAGCGTTTTCTTCCTGGTGGAACAACAACTTGACCAAATTGGTACTGCATAAAGCATGGCTGGTCTGAAAATTTGTTTATAAATTAACAATTTGTTTTTTAGACGGAGCTTAGAATTTCTGTTTATAAGAGGATATAAACATTGAATATATTTATTACACTTTGCCTGGATTCCTTCGATGTGATCCTTGAAAGTGAGTTTTTTGTCATACGTTAAACCTAAGTATTTAGCTTGATCAGACCATGTCATTTAAAAATGATCACAGATTTTCACAAATTTCTGGAATCGATCACAGATGATCACCAAATAAAATAAGTAGCCGGTTGGAAGTAGCGGGACCTTTTTTTCGATCAGCTATTATGTTAAGGAACATATTGCACATACTTAAATTTTATTACCGAATCTCGGCAAAATTTGCACGGCCGCGATTTGCACAGCCGAGTGCTCGGTAATCGTCTCGGCAAAATGTATAATTACTGAGAATCTCGGCGGTTCCCCGGTGAACGACCAAAATGGTTGAAGCCGTAGTAAAATAAATGATATAACAAAAAGAATCGGCAATCCTAAATTTATTAACTGTCAATTATTGACGAACTTGTCAGCATAAATTTTTACTGCTAGTTCGGCAAAAGCGATCAGGGTTGAATCATGAATTGCCAAGTCATCAGTAACCGCACGTGTAATTGATTTTTCTTTATTGTTGTATGTAAAATAAGTCACAAAAGCAAAGGTTGGAGAAAGATGGTGCTTTGATTTGTTCATTTGAATCTAGCATAGAAAAACGAAAACATCACGCCTAAAGTCAATTTTTTTAGTGCTCCTCAACGTACCTACCTGGAAATAAGTAGATAATAATAATTATATTTGCGATATTCTTATAAAAAATCTGTTTTCCAGCTCCACGAGCAATGGCAATGGTCTTTGAAAAATTGAAAAGAGGCTTTAGATGACAAATGTCTCACCGAGTAAAAACTATCTCACTGTTTGAAATCTCGGCAAACGGATTTGCTGATTTCAGTATATTTGTTGTTTACCGACAAGTTCAGCATAATATTATTTCAAACTTACTTAAACGAATTTCGGAAAAGAACATGTGGATTACTGAACAATCAGCGAAATGTCGTGTTGCCGATCTACTTCGGCATTTCAAAATGCCGAGCTCGGGAATCGGTTTTGAGTGTGCACAGACAGTTTTTTGGTTTTTTTTTGGCTTGATCACAGATTTTTGAAAAAATCACCTGGCCATCCTTGATCAAAACAACAAGCGTCCGATCGCTACATGCGTCGTAACTATGACAATGTTTGTTGATGTTTGAAAAAGTAATATCAAGTTACGGTATCAACGATTAAGCAATTTTGCTGCATATCCAGTGATTTTTAAAATATGAATGTATGAATGAATGTTTAGTAAAAATTAGTTAGAATTATTACTTGGAATTCATTTTCATTGTTCCATCCCAGTCAATGGAAGCCGTAAGTCATTTTGTGCTGAATGTATCTAGTTATATTCCTTTCTAACTTATATTGTTTCCATGACATTCTGTCGGAGCTTATCGATGCTTATTAACGAATGGTCAATAAAATTACACTATTACTGAACCTACTGGTTCTGGATTACTGACCCAACATTTTTCAATGGATCGTATGGGGCATATCTCTGCTACCACGGTAGGTATTGGCCAAAGGACACCCAGGAATTTCTCACAACAGTGAGGTCTCTAGAATTACTCGAAACTCGTGCTTGCCAGCACTGCATTCTCATAAGTGAGTGATACATTTGACATTCTATGTTAAATGTTATGCAGAAATAAAATTCGTCGAACACGAAAAAGCCTATCGCTAAATTGAAAATATGCCATCCGTTGTATTTTGAACACGGGAAGCACCAGTCTCTAGTCTTACAATGTTCTCACCGGAATTTTCCGATTCACAGTTGTCCGCACTCTACGCAGTCATCCCTTGAAACAAGCCTTCTAATCGTCTATTCCATCGTTGTTTCCCACAGGCCAAAAAACCGGTTTCCCGACTCCATGCTCAAACTCCCGATCACAGCAAGGCCCAGTTTTCCCCGGCCAGCTATTCACCCATGTAAGTGTAAAACTTACCAATTCGACCCAAACGGAAAGCTCACTAATCGTCACTTCCTATCTATCAGCAGATCCTCAACGAAAAAATCCGATCAAGATGGACCGAACAACTCCGGTAACGTCGTGTACACGTTTGGCCATGCCCAGCTGCTCAAGCAAACGAGTTGGGCCGCCACGACGGACAATTGGGCGCCACTTTCGCTTGCGGTACGGTTGCATAAGGGCGATCAGCTGATGCCGGAGCAGGAGCGCGGCAATGCCAGCTACATGAGCGATGATTGCAAATATATGTACGATTCGAACTATGAACGGATGATGATTCTAGGCGATCGGATATACGAAGGTGGCAAGCAAATTTGCGGACGGCTGGTCGAGGTGCGAAAATCAGAGTTGGAACAAAGTGAAAAAGATGGCGAAGACAGCGTGCCGAAGGATCATCGCGGAGCGTCTTTCATCGAGGGCGTTTCGATTAATCATGTGGATCACGCAAGCACGGATCTGATTAATGTGATGGGTAGAATAGTTGTACATCCGGAAAGAAAGGATGAACGTCACGCTATTATCGATTACGATGAGATGCAGTTGCGTTGCACGAAATTAGATTTCAGCAAGATGAAATCCTGGTCCGTATTCCCAGGAGAAACAGTTGTACTGGAAGGTGTTAATCCACGAGGAACGTCGTTTGAAGTTCGAAAAATTCACTACGAACGAAAATCGGAACCACCAAAAGCCCCTATGCAACTAGGCAGGGAGCTCAATATCGTGATTGCGTCCGCACCTTTCACCGATAAGGAAGATCTGTTGTACGAAAAATTATCCGATTTATTGGCTTATTGTGCCAACAACAGACCGGATGTGCTGATACTGACGGGACCTTTCGGCAGCGCCGACAGTCAGTTGTTCAGCACAATCGCCGAACCGTTTGAGATCTACTTCGAAAAAATCATGACCAACATCATGAGCTCGATTGCGGTCAACACCGAAGTGCTGGTGGTTGCCAACTACGACGACATTATGTCGATGTTCGTTTACCCGTCGTTCCCGTACAAAATCAACAGTTATTTCAAGAACCTGCACTTCCTGCCGGATCCTTGTGTGGTCACGATCAACGGAATGGACATCGGTATTACGACGGTGGACATCATCAAAGGATTGGTCGACGCGGAAGAAAGTGCCAATCCGATGGGTGATCGGATCAAGCGGGCCTTCAACTACGTTTTTCACCATCGGACGTTTTACCCGTTGAATCCACCACCCGAACACGTCCCGCTGGACGTCGATTTGTTGAATGAGTTTGGCAATCTTCCCAGCGTACCGAACATCATGATATGTCCGGGTGACCTGAAATGTTTCGTCAGGGTGAGTGATGTTATTTCAATAAGAGTTTTTTTAAATTGTTTCTTATTTTGTTTATTTTTCCTTCTATGACAGGACGTCAATGGATGCGTGTGCATAAACCCTGGTCATCTGGTGGATCACGAAACCGGTGAAGGAACTTTTGCACGAGTCGTGGTTCGTCCACCGGAAAGCGATACGGCGGCACCGTTCAGTTATTTGGCCTGTCAAGTGGTTAAATCGTAACTCGCTCAACGTGTGTTCAATAAAGAAGACTGAACGCAATTTTCTGCACCAGAATATTGATTTCAATCATTTTTATGTAGATTAAAAAGAAATTCAGAAATTTGTCTTCTACAATCGCCCTTATTCTGAATAACGACGTATTGATTTTTCGATCGAATGTGGTTCGATCGAATCATAGCTACCTTTGATTTTGCTAGCGTTATGGAAAATACAAATGAAATACGAGGGAAAAAACGATACGACGTTATTCAGAATAAGGGCGAATGTTGTGGTCCAACCTTGTTTCTTCCTAATCGAGCAGTTTTGTCGTAGTTTATCATGCAGTGTTCCTGCTTTTGAATTTGACTAAAATCTGATTTTGTATTCCGGAGTTTATAGGCCAGCTTTTGCTAGAATATGCTCATTTGATTCTCACCACATAAAAAAGTTGGAAAACTCTGCACTACATTCACCTTTATTCTGAATAACGACGTATTGATTTTTCGATCGAATCCTAGCTACCTTTGATTTTGCTAGCGTTATTAGGAATACAAATGAAATACGATCGTAAAGTCTATACGACGTTATTCAGAATAAGGGCGATTGTTTCAATTCGTAGGTCTTTACGGATCAGGGTCATTTCGCCGAATCCTAAAATCGTATTGAAATCGTAATTAGAATTGATTTAAATTAAAGACAAACTAAAGATGATAGCGTTAACGCTCGTTTTGTTGACCTACCATTGTATTTCTTGAATAATGATTGATTGTTGTATTTTTGAATAATGATTGATTCATGAACCTCAGAAAGTAGTTCCCAAGAAAACTTGTTGACTATTAGCTGCTAAGCATCAAAGCAATTGCATAGGTGTATCTACCAGGCAAATGTAGGTGGTATTTTCCGTTTATTAAGTGAAAATGAAAAAAATATCTAATGCGGCTACGCCACATCGTTTTGGTTCATGTGCTGTCCGACCTCGCTACCGCTCGTTCAGACCTAACTAAAGCAAAGGAACCTAGCTTTGAGTAGACCGGGCCACCGAGGCGGTTACAGGTTTGTATGCAAGAGGCCGCCGCTTTTCGACGGCGGGTCGGCGGCCGACTCAGCTGGCGAAATGACCTATTCGGCGAAACGACTATCGGCGAAAAGGCTTTCGGCGATATGACCCGCTCCCGATCTCTACAGTTGGTGATTGACTGCAGTTCTAATAGTTTCCAAGTGTCGGTTCCTGAAGTTCCAGAAGTAGAAGACCAAATTGTTACAGAGTTTTTAAGAGGGGAACTTGTAGTGTATCGAGACCGATTAGTAACTCGTGATTTTCGTAGCTTTGTAATTGGTAGGGTTTGTAAAGGTCGAAAAGTTCGTATCGTTTAATAGAAACACACATTTTTTTGCCAAAATTCGTTTTTATTATTCAACATAATTACCATCAGAGGCGATACAGCGTTTATAGCGATCTTCCAACTTTTCGATATCATTTTTGTAGTACGATTTGTCCTTTGCCTCAAAATAGGCCTCAGTTTCAGCGATTACCTCTTCATTGCTTCTAAATATTTTACCAGCGAGCATTCTCTTGAGGTCTGAGAACAGGAAAAAGTCACTGAGGGACAAATCTGGAGAATACGGTGGATTAGGGAGCAATTCGAAGCCCAATTCGTTCAATTTCAGCATGGTTTTCATCGACTTGTGACACGGTGCATTGTCTTGATGAAACAAAACTTTTTTCATCTTCAAATGAGGCCGTTTTTTTGAAATTTCGTCCTTCAAACGCTCTAATAACGCTATATAATAGTCACTGTTGATGGTTTTTCCCTTTTCAAGGTAGTCGATGAAAATTATACCATGCGAATCCCAAAATACAGACGCCATAACCTTACCGGCCGATTGTCGAGTCTTTCCACGCTTTGGGTTCGGTTCATTGCGTGCAGTCCACTCAGCTGACTGTCGATTGGACTCCGGAGTGAAGTTTGGAGCCATGTTTCGTCCATTGTTATATATCGACGAAAAAAATCGGTTTTATTTCGATATAACAGCTCCAAACACTGCTCAGAATCATCAATTCGTTGTTGTTTTTGATCGATTGTGAGCTCATGCGGCACAAAGCTTTCTCATATCCAAATATTCGTGAATAATATGTCCAACACGTTCCTTTGATATCTTTAGGGTGTGAGCTATCTCGATCAACTTCACTTTACGGTCATTGAAAATCATTTTGTGGATTTTTTTGACGTTTTCATCGGTAACAGCCTCTTTTGCACGTCCACTGCGTTCATCATCTTCGGTGCTCATATGACCAGTACGAAATTTTGCAAACCACTTACGAATTGTTGCTTCGCCCGGTGCAGAGTCTGGATAACACTCATCAAGCCATTTTTTGGTATCGGCGGCACTTTTTTTCATCAAAAAGTAGTGTTTCATCAACACACGAAATTCCTTTTTTCCATTTTTTTCACAATAACAAAAGTAGTTTCACTCAAAATGCAATATCTCACAAACTAATAATCAGACAGCTGTCAAATTTATACACGTATCTTTTGAAGGTTGGTACTAAATGAAAATGGTATGGATTTAATTCTAGTGACGCCCTCTCATAGAAACGATACGAACTTTTCAGCCGATCTATTAGACGAGGCTCTCGAGAGAAAAGTTGACGTCGTTGAAGTACAGTAAGGCTACCCATGATGGCTACCCCGCAGAATTCCGGATGATATGATAAACTCATTGGAAACGTGATCACCGATTTTCACTGCTAAACGATTATCCATAAGGTATGATTGTTATATGTCCGGTGAAGCGCTCCGGAAGACCGAATCTATTTTAGATGACGAGATGTTGGGTGTCCTGCTGTATGATATCTTGCATCTTTCGGCATTGTTGTATAGAGACTCAATTGGGACCCATTCAAATGGTAGGAAATTGAGTGTCGTATGAGTTGAAGTCGAAAAATGCCGAATGATGTATGATCGAAATATTACTGGGGCGGCATAAGAAGCAATCATGTTTCCTTTGTATTGTTCTCTTATAATAATCCCAAACTCCCAAAAAGGTACATCATACCTGACGAAGTGAACAGATCGACACTAAAGCGAAATATTCAGTTTGCTAGGTAATTTAATCATGATTCGACTGAAAATGTCTAACATTAGGTGAATGGGCGTTGGAAAAGTTGCAGGATCCACTTTTTTATCGAAAAAAATTGTTCAAAGACGAAGCTCACTGTTTGATGTGGATTATGGGCCAGTGGCATCATCGGACTGTACTTCTTCAAAGCGCTACCGATTTTTTGCCAAACAATGGAAGGATTGGACATGCCTGATACGTGATTTCAACCAGACGGTGCTACATCCCACACGGCACGCGATACAATGACCAAATTGAGAGCCACCTTCGGTGAACAGTTTATCCCACGATTCGGGCCCGTCAATTGGCCGTCTAGATCGTGTGATTTAACGTCTTTGGACTGTTTCTTGTTGGGTCATGTTGAAGCTCATATCTACAAGCACAGATGTCCATCTCCTCTGTGTGATGAAGAGCAAGCGAAATTTCTCCCCTCGCACTGACAACTTCAACGAGAGCTCTTCTCTTTTACATATATGCACCACTGTTGTATAAAGTTGTATCATGAGAACGCGTGTTTATTTTCTTTTACCTCTAGCACTGAATCGCACCAAAGTGCTAGAGCAGAGCTATGAAATTCTCTGAGGAGGATGCAGATACTTTCACAGAGGTGTACACGCCGGTGAGCACTCTGGTATATGATTTACGTAGAAGAAGCGTGGGGCACGCAAAATGAACAAAATAAAACACTATCGTTGAATTTTCGTTTTTCCTTGCGAGTTTTTCATTGCAAGGCCAGATCTACTCTCTATTACTTGATGTTCAGAGAAGTGTTCGCTCACTATCATGCACCAGTGATCACTTGGGTGTAAAAAGAATGTGGTTCTCTCGCACCAGCTTCTTTCAACACAAGCACACACTTAAAGTCTGTCTAATGGACACTGAGGAGAAGTGCGCTTTCCTTTTTGTGTGGAGCTCACCGAATGCATCCGCAGTGTAGAAATGAAACTTGCGCACTGGTGTATCACTGTCTACAAGGATAAACACCAGCAACGATTGACGCACTGAAAGCCAATATTGAAGCATTTATTCATTGTTGTTGTTGATATGTTGGAGAGAGTGTGCCAAAACTGGACCTTTTTCGTCATCAATTGCGAATGTTACACCACAACAGCCATTCCAGTATCCCAAATAAACGCAGGTTCTGAGTACTAATACTGTAACAGCACTGTCTCAAAATAAGATTCACCAACACCATTTTCTTGCTGGTTGGTGAAAAATCGTTTCGAATCTATAGTCCTGGGGTGTCATTTGCAGGGCTTGCAAATTGAAGCAACGAATATGAACAAAAGGGTTTCACCATCTGTGCTAATCACACACATTCGTATGTCAGGTAGAATTCACAGCGCAACCCAAGCAAGGAGAGCTGCTTCGTTCGTTCATTAGTTCATGAATATGCCCGCTTGCTGAGACCTATACTTCATGAGGTTAGCATTTGATGAATGGTTCTCATATTGTAGATGCCTACACACTTAATTTCGTTCGGTAATTCTTGCCTCTTTTGACGAGTTTTGAACAGCCGAACTACCGAATATTTCCATTCTACTGATATATCAGCACAAATAATCATTTGTTGACAGCAGTACTCAAGGTACCGCAGTGATAAAGGATGAATTTTACCGATAAAATCACCTACCGAGATTTGAACAGCTGAGGTCGGTAATCCAATTTAAGTGTGTATGAGGAAACTTTTAGTTCCGATGAATATCAATTTAAAGAACATTGCTTTTAGTGTTTCTAGGATATATACACAGTGTAAATTGCCAAGAAATAAATTGATCGTTTTGAAAATAGGCTCAAATGCAAAATTTCTGCTATAAAATGTTTAAAGTATGTTTGAAATGTGATCAAATTTAGTCTTGGAATGCGAACACTATGTTAAAAATGATTTCTGTAAACCTACACTTTAAAAATAAACCGTAAACATTGCCTATTTGACTTAGCTTCGCGTCTTGTAGCACGCCGTGAAGCAAGGTCTTCTTTCTCGTACAATACTAACGAGCGCGAACCCTTCATTGCATTACATTGTCATGGATTGCTTAGTTCATGTGTTAACTGAGACTGAGAGCACAGGCAATTTACTTAACAAGGGGAATTGGTCTGCTCAGTAGCATATACTCTCACGCATCCAGTTTCTCTCTAATATAGGTCTCTCATTCAGCTATGTCAAGCAAAGTGTTCACAGCAGATGTTTTTTGTTGCTTCGTTCGTTTGAGGATTCACAATACAAGCCCTGATCATTTGCTGTATCAAGCATACGTCTCCACATAATAGAGGTCCATGGCTGCTCGTCGCCAGCCACGCAAGGCACGGATGCTTCGTAGATCACCCTAATGAGTCGTTTGTAGATAATCAATTATGTGCGGTGGCGTACTTTTCTCGATCGGAGGGTTTTTCTTGGTATGCATTATCTCGAAACATCACGCCTTGCAGTACCATGTCAGTCACCCATCACATGTTCTGATTGGCGGTGACGAAATCGAAATGGTCGACGAGTTCGTGTACTTGGGCTCACTGGTGATTGCCAATAATGACACCAGTAGAGAAATTCAGAAACGCATCTTGTCAGAAAATCATGCAATCATTGAAGGGAAATGGTAAGGTTTGGACTAGGAGGATGGGGAAAATTGACGACACAAAAACACAAAAAGCAGAAGTAAATTCTGCACCCCCAAGGGATATTGAACAATCTACTGGGGATCACATTTAGTGTACCTCATAAAGGATGCCAAACAATCTGCTAAACCCTATTTAAGGTGAATACAGAAAGGATTCATTCACTCCAAGATGAACGATGAACCCTTCTGACTATAGCTCCTTATCACATTGGGTGAAAAACGAGAGAATATCCTTTTGTTGGCATGTTTGGATGCAGCCCAAGAACGAATCTTGTGCTTTATCCAACTAGTTGAAAGTGGTAAAGCTGGTTCCGGACCAACAAAATCATTCGTTGCACCAGATCTAGCCAACTCATCATTGCCGATTGTATTCCACACGTAATCGCGTAGATTTCTGCTTCGAACACAGTACAGTATTTACCAAGTGAAATTGACTGCTCTAGCCTCATTTCACGACAGTAGACACCAGTACCAGCACGACCATTCAACAGAGAACCGTCCGTATAAAAAACTATGTGTTCATCAAGTTGTCGTTCCAAATAACCAGTCAACCATTCCTCACGAGGAGGATAGCTCACATTGAATGTTTTGAAAGGAAAACTGCATGTGAGAGTTGAGACCACAAGCGAGTGTGGCCAAGTAGTATGTAGAGTTACTGTTCCAAAGCCCTGTAATCTTAAGACGGTATGCACAAGATAATGCTTCTTGTTTTAGGAAGACATGTAGTGGTTTAATGCACAGTAGCGCCTCTAGAGAAGCAGTAGGAGTTGTCGTGAATGCTCCTGTCATCGCTATTAGGACCATCCTTTGGGGATGATTTAGCTTTGACTGAACTGTCGTAACTTCTCCTTTCTGCCACCATACAAAACATCCGTAAGCTAAAATTGGTCCTAAATCCTAAAGTCAATGTGAGCATACCAATTCAGTTTTGAATCAAGAATAACCCCGACGTATTTAACTTGATCAACCACAGTGACCTCTGAACCAAAGAATTGTAACGGACGAGCTCCTGTGATTATCCTACGATGAGTGAAAAACACCATTGATGTTTCGCCCGGATTTACAGATAATCCAACCTGACAACACCATTGTTCAACAGATCGCAGTTAATGCTTATACCGGTCATCAATATATGATAATCGTCGGCAAAACCATAAGTCGGAAATCCAAACTTATTAAGTTTCCTTAACAAACCATCAGCGAATTCGTTTGCGAGCGGTTCAAAAGAACTAGTTCTTTTGAAAGAATGAATGACCAATAACAGATCGGCTGAAAAGTTCGTATCGTTTCTATGAGAGGGCGCCACTAGAATTAAATCCATACCATTTTCAGTTAGTACCAACCTTCAAAAGATACGTGTATAAATTTGACAGCTGTCTGATTATTAGTTTGTGAGATATTGCATTTTGTGTGAAGCTACTTTTGTTATTGTGAAAAAATGGAAAAACAGGAATTTCGTGTGTTGATGAAACACTACTTTTTGATGAAAAAAAGTGCCGCCGATACCAAAAAATGGCTTGATGAGTGTTATCCAGACTCTGCACCGGGCGAAGCAACAATTCGTAAGTGGTTTTGTACTGGTCATATGAGCACCGAAGACGACGAACGCAGTGGACGTTCAAAAGAGGCTGTTACCGATGAAAACGTGAAAAAAATCCACAAAATGATTTTCAATGACCGTAAAGAGAAGTTGATCGAGATAGCTGACATCCTAAAGATATCAAAGGAAAGTGTTGGACATATTATTCACGAATATTTGGATATGAGAAAGCTTTGTGCAAAATGGGTGCCGCGTGAGCTCACAATCGATCAAAAACAACAACGAATTGATGATTCTGAGCAGTGTTTGGAGCTGTTATATCGAAATAAAACCGATTTTTTCGTCGATATATAACAATGGACGAAACATGGCTCCATCACTTCACTCCGGAGTCCAATCGACAGTCAGCTGAGTGGACTGCACGCGATGAACCGAACCCAAAGCGTGGAAAGACTCAACAATCGGCCGGTAAGGTTATGGCGTCTGTATTTTGGGATTCGCATGGTATAATTTTCATCGACTACCTTGAAAAGGGAAAAACCATCAACAGTGACTATTATATAGATCGTTTGAAGGACGAAATTTAAAAAAAACGGCCTCATTTGAAGAAGGAAAAAGTTTTGTTTCATCAAGACAATGCACCGTGTCACAAGCCGATGCAAACCATGCTGAAATTGAACGAATTGGGCTTCGAATTGCTCCCTCATCCACCGTATTCTCCAGATTTGGCCCCCAGTAACTTTTTCCTGTTCTCAGACCTCAAGAGAATGCTCGCTGGTAAAAAATTTAGAAGCAATTAAGGGGTAATCGCTGAAACTGAGGCCTATTTTGAGGCAAAGGACAAATCATACTACAAAAATGGTATCGAAAAGTTGGAAGATCGCTATAATCGCTGTATCGCCTCTGATGGCAATTATGTTGAATAATAAAAACGAATTTTGGCAAAAAAATGTGTGTTACTATTAAACGATACGAACTTTTCAGCCGAACTGTTAGTTCTTTTTTTGAAGAACGGTAGTTCTTTAATTCAAAGTCATGGACCTTTTTTTGCTCGTTCAATCTTGCTCGAGAACGGTAGAAAACAGTTCACTAACCTTAGTTTTAATTGGAATCTCGGTTAGTCATTCAACAAGCAGACTAAGTATGGGAAGAACAAACGAACGGCTCTCGAGAACTAATTCTTTTATTAGAACTCTGCATCACTAAACGGTTCTGTGAAATTAACCTTTTTTGCCCATCTCTATTTCAAACGTTGTTGCTAATCGTCTTTGACGGAGTGCGGATGGAAGACGGTACGTAGAGAAGGTGAATGAACCATGAACTGCATCAGTTCCTGGGACGACCAACGGCCAAGATCGGGTGCTTACGGTGGGCCGGGTATGTTTCTAGGATGTCGGAGAACAACCGGGGTAAAATGATCCGACCGGTATGAGACGCGCAATTGGCAAGATGGATCGATCAAGTTGAGGATGACCTGCGGGCTCTTCGCAGCTAACAAGGCTGACGCCGACCAGCCATGAACCGAGTTGAATGGAGATGCTGAGATGAGACCCACAAGGTCTACGACTGGAAGAGTAAGAGTAATGGCGTTTCCGATTTTAATTTGCACTACACCGGTGCAGTTCTACACGGAGGCATGAATAAACGAATGAAAATGACTAAAACGAACAGTAACCATTGACTCGATTAACAATTCCATTGCACAGAGCTACACAAAACTTTCCATGAGTGCTACACCAGTGGTATCGGTGCAGAAAAAGTGTAGCACTGGTGTAGTGCAATTGGCAAAAACGAACGGTTTCAGTGCAACCTTAGCTACACCGGTATAGTGAAATTTAAAAACGAAAACGCCATAAGATTGATTCATTTCAAAGAAACTTACCTAGATAAGTTTTGAACTTTTCTTTTGACAAACCGGAAAAACGTTGCTCACACTAGGACAGTGTCCCAAACAAATTTCTTTTCACTATTCCTACTTCCGAATCGTCCAACATTAAAACTTATTCGTAAACAAACACAGATTTAGTTTGGAAAAACTGACATTTCTGCACCGGATGTGAACGCCTACTTCGATCCTGTGTGAACTTATAGAGGAGAGTTTTTGAAAAAGTCTACGATGTTTTCACGGTCTTATCTTGTTTTTTCTAGAGTACCTATAACCGCTATAACCAGACTGGTGACAGCTGTTCGTTTGAAATGACAGCTTTGTTTGGTTGGTCATGTGAATTACCACGATGGTAGAGGCCAGAGTAAATTCCTGTGTGTAAAAATGACCATGGAAAACCTCGGCTCCAAATTAACTCCACACTCACATCGTTACTTTTGTTATCTTTTATTATTTTTTTCTTCTTTCGTTTCTAATAGATAGATTTTTGATACAAAAATGTTCTTTTATCTGTGTACAATCTTGTCATACGAGTTTATCCATTCTGATTTGTGTTTTTTTTCTTTCTCCGCTATTGGTAAAATACAATTTTGAAAAACGGGAAAAGCCAAATGCTTTCGCCGTACTTTTATGAATCGTTCCTGAACAAAGTTGTTTTACCGGCTGGTCTATTTTTGTTTTTAAACACTATTGTTGTGGTTCGCACTGCATAGCTTTTAGGTTGACGACTCCAATTAGAAACTAAAACGATAAATCGCGTTTTATTAATTTTTTTTAAAAGTACTACTGCAACATGTAACATTCATTTTTCTTCCGCAAAAAAAAATGCTGAAAAAAAGAAGGATTGTTCCCCAAAACCAAAACTTCTTGTCCGGGTGATTCTGATACTAAACTAATGTAGTCGATCCAAAAACTGGAAGTCTCTTAAGTCTATTTCAATGCTTTGTACTGCGCGTTTGTTTTGTTTGACGGGAGACAGCTTGTTTTTTTTTTGTTGTTGTTCGGAATCTGCGTTATTTTTTGCGGTTGTTGTTTGGGTTTGTGGTCAACAGAGTTAAAACAGATTTTTGTTTCTCGCTCGGCCTACTATTATAAACAAATGTTAAAGCGGTTCCCGAAAAATACTGCCCTGGTGCTCTCTCTCTCTTTCTCTTTTTCTCCAATCCGATCTCTCTCATTGTCTTGCTCGCCCCGCCGCCAGCCATCCTGGTTTAGTTTCTTCAACCGAAACACTACCTAAACTACGTTTACTGTATTTTTTTGTTTGTTTGTTTCTTCTTCGCTGCTGCGTACAATCGCACTTGCTATGCTACGCATTTCAGTGGACGCTAAACAAACTGATTAAGTTAGGGTTTTTTGTTTGTTTGTTTGTTTGTATATATTTTAATGGGGACAATAATCAAACATTGATTAAGGACAAGATGATGTACAACGCAAATCTGGCGATGAAACTAGTCTAAGGTTTTCTCTGCTACCAGCGGCTTTTATTACAAAAGATGATACTTAAATTAGTTTTTTTTCTATACAAAATACAATCTTACCATTATGAAATATGTACAACGTAAATATGAATTTCAATTGTTGAAATCATAAAACAATACAAACTTGTACTTTGAGTGGAGGGGGTGTTTTGGCGGTTGAGTTTTACTTTGAGTGTGCGATGTTTTCCCGATGCAATCGTGTCAATTTTGACGGCAGTTTGGACGGCGATTTCTTATGGAATTCGCTATCCGAAAAGCGATGAAAATTGCACTGCTTGATTTGATTAAATATTCGGCCAACTGGTTTGTGTTCAAGATGGTGTTACGCAACCACGGAAGAGATACCAACTTATGGTCGGTAAATACCGGGATGCTGAGGTAGAAGAAATATGCCTTAGATTTTTGACTGAATTTACACTGCAGAAAACCGACTGCAACTCAAAGTAAAACCCCAACCGATTGAATTCATTCAACCAACACTAAACTGATAGATAATTTGATACTATGATGTTTTTGGTTAATTCTTACCATAACTCATTTCGCTATAAGTTCCGGATACTTGCGAGAGCGATAGTATCGAAACGGAAACGTTGCAACAATATATTTTTCAAAACAACAAAGGGATAGAAAGAAAAAGGCTAGATATTGCTACCGTATATTGCTGATATCTCTGACTTGTGGTCGCGAGGCGATCTCAAGATGAAGTTCACAATCCACCGGAGAAAATTGACTGGGCGCTTTGGCAGTGCTGTTTTGGCTTTTCTACCACAAGATCTAAAACTTCACCGGAGGTCACCACGCCGTTTACCATTCGTTCACATCAACCATCATCCTTCAAAGGGGGAGGGGGGGATACAATACTAAGTTAATTTTACCATTTCGCGAAGCAGATACTAACAGCTTTTGTTTAAAAAAAAGAAAAGTAAAAACTAAAAAATAAAGACAAAAACTACCACAATCAGTTGTGTATCACATTTTTGAAAGATAATCTAGGCTACTTTCAAAGATTTTCACATCGTTTTTTTGTTGTTGTTGTTATTCTCTCTTTGCAGCGGTTTTTAACTGATCAATCTTCGCAATCTCAAAACGTCGACCGGGCGGTGTTTTGCCCCACGCGCACACACATACAAAACACGAGAAATGAGATCTCTCGGGTGATTAATAATTATGCTGTTTTCAGTGTTTTGATGAGGTGGTACAAAACGTGGACACTTCCACCCGCTGAGACTTGGGTTAACTTTTGTTTTGCTTTTTTTTTTTTGTATTTCCGATGTCACCTATCATACAAACTGTTACCGGTCGATCTGGGACCGCGTGTCGCTCATTATGAGGGACACAGGACACACGCATGTAACGCACGTTCTAAGAATACTTGCTCTAAAATATAATAATTAGTAACTGAAAAAAGCGATGTGGCAATGCGGAAACCAACGCACACGTTGCTTAGGCTATTCGCGTGACCAACGGAGTCTTCCGCCGGTTGTGGTGTTGCTGCTGGTGGATTTGCTGGAAGTGCTGCCCACTGGTAGTGAACTGAAACTGCTGCCCATTCAGATGGATCTGATTCACCGTTGTGGTGGTGGTCGCCGTTGTCGCCGCGGCGGACGGTACAAATCCGGCTGTTCGATTGCTGTGCGTGCTGGTGGCAACGACGGCTGCGGTGGTGGCAGGTGAGATGGAATAATTGACATCAAGCCGGGCCCGTTTGGCGGACGGTTCAAGCTGCTGGAAGGAAAGCTGCGGCCGCTGCTGATTGTTGTTTTGCTGGGCCGAGATGTACACGGATTCGTCTTCGTCTTCGAGTGTCAGCAGATCTTTCTGGACGAACTCCAGGGTGAAGCCTTCCTTCGAGTCAACGTTGATGTCGTCGTAGAATTCCGGGACCTGGAACGGAGGATGAAAACAAAAATGATTAGTTAAGTTTTCTCCATTGTGATCATGACTGGAGTTCTTAACCAAGACACACTTATACTTCGTTTGATCAAAGCCGAGATTCGAACCATCGAAATAAATGAATCTGAGATCGAAAATATTATAACGCGGAGCTTCAAACAAAACGGTTTTACCTTTTTTATATATAAAAAAATAGGTATAGAATTCGCCGCAAATTTCCGAGGCCCGGAGGGCCGAATGTCATATACCAATCGATTCAGCTCGACGAACTGAACAAATGTCCGCGTGTGTGTGTGTCTGTATGTGTGTTGTCAACTAAGAGGTCTCCTCCCCGTCACCCTGAACGCTATTAAATAGTTTTGAGATCGGATGTTTACTTTTTGAGTTATACGAAGTTTTATGTCAAAATTTTTTTGACAATATCTGTCACATTTGAGCTTGAAAATGTTTTTATACTTAGATTCCACATGGTAATGGCTATCTAACAAGCCATAGATTGTTAAAATCCGTCCATTTTCAACGGAGATATCAATATTTTTGTATAAGCGACTTTTCCCCCTATTCCAGCAGTAGGAGTTTCGAGCGCTATATGACATAAATGCTGGAAAAACATAGCTTCCATATACCATACGACTCAGTTCATCGAGATCAGCAAATGCGTGCGTGACAAATAATTTCACTCAAGTTTCTCGGAGATGGCTAAACCGTTTGGATCCGACTTCTGATTGCGGAACCACAGGATGATATGTGAAACGAAATTAAAACAATGCAATTCATTTTTCTCGTAGATGGCGATCTAAGATTCAAATGAAATCTAACAATCATCTATGATTCAAATGAGAGGTCTTAAAATCCTATAAAACATCTTACTTTTTAGTCAAATCCGACTTCTGGTTTGGGAGATACAGCGTGATTAGTGTAAAAATGTCCATTTCACGTAAATTAGGACCTAAGGTCCCATATAAAATTGGTGAATTTTTAAAATTCATACCGATATAGAAGATGTTAATTGTTTGGCGTAATAATTTATGGCCATTCGAATCTTTTTGGGTTATGCTAGTTCCTGAATACCGGCTCTGGAAGTACCATAAATAATGACGAAAAACTCTAATGTGGAACTTACTTCGACATCTCATGGAATGGGTTCAATCGATTGTCACACGTTAAGATTGAAATTCGATACGATTTGCAGTTCCGACATTACCCCATTACATTGGAGCCTTTGGTGTTGATTTGGCCGGTCTTCCACGTTTTTCCTTAGCCGGTCCATCTGCTGTATGAGCAGCTAGATGTTTGTCGCGACAGCAGCCTGCATATCACTGACGATTTTTCATGATTTGTTGAAAAAAATGGAGGGCCGGTAACCGAAATCGGTAGACATTTTGAATATCACAAAACTCTTCCAAATTTTCAAATAAGCCTAAGTTTATCAAAATTCGTTGAGTTATCTTCGAAAAATTCAGCTGATGCGGTTAGTCGGTTGCATCACCTATACCATTATATCTCCGTAACCAAAAATGACAGCCATTTGAGCGGCTATTGACCGAGTTAGACTGGTGCTGATGTATACTGTCGTGAGATGCGACCAGAGAAATCTATTTCGCTGGGTCGATACTGTACCCTATATTCCAATCAGAAATTATTTTGATGCAGTGTACAATCGGTACTTCAGCAGGGAGTCGGTGATAAATGGACTTATTTATTGTGACGTTGGAAGAAATTTTTCCTTCGAAATTTGGAGATTGCATAACGAAATCAAACCGAAAACACAATATTTCGAATCATGTTTCCTTGAAATGAGTGTTTCATTTCACATCTCAACTATGTACTTGTTTTATGAACAACAAATATAAACGATAAATGCAAAAAAAAAAACTCACCTCCAAATCAAAATCGATGTCCACCTCTTCCTGCTCCGGATCGGGCATCGATTCGGGTGTGTTGATGATGAAACTGTCAGCCTCCTGATCGATTTCGACTTCCTCCTCCCCTTCGACTTCTTCCTCCTCCTCGATGTCGGACTGATCTTCGATGTCCGCGTCATCGTTTTCACCCTCGTCGCTGTCGCCGGTGGATCCATGCTTCATTTCGCCCCTTTCCAGCAGCGCCAGATGCTCCGGATGAACCATCGCCTTCCGGATGGCCATCGGATCCTTGCGAGACCACTTCTGCACTTCTTCGTCCATCTTGGTGATCTTGGCGGGATTCATTGCCCACAGACAGCCCTTCCGTTGGCCACCGTTGGTTACTGGCTTTTCGATTTTTTCGAAACATTTGTTCAGCGAGAGATTGTGCCGAACCGAGTTCTTCCAGCCGTTCGGAGCGGTTTTGAAGTACGGGAAATGCTCGCACATGAAACTGTAGATCTCCGAAACCGGCAACGAACCCGCCCGGGAGTTCTTCAGGGCCATCGCGATCAAACAGGAATACGAATACGCCGGCTTGGGAAATGCCCCTTCCGGTGGAGGTTTGGGTTTTGACTTTTGAGTCGCGGCGGCACCAGCCACGTTTCCATTGGTCAACTGCATCATGTTAGCCGGTTTTCCTCCATTCGGAACTATGAGGCTTCGGTTGAAGATTTTTTGAGTTGTTCCGTTAATGCTGATTAGTTGCGTTTGACCTTGGGCGATGGTCGTCGTACCAGTCAAGGTTCTTCCCGGACTGGAGTCACGTTTCAAACCGTTCACCACTGAGATCTTTTGGACGTTTTTGAGATTTTTAAATTGAACTCCGTTGGCGAATGTCAGCCCACCGATTCCGGCAGCCAATTTGATGGTATTGCCCTTGCCCAATCCTACCCCAAGGCCGGAACCTGGACTCGCTCCACCACCACTCGGAGGTTGATGGTTTCTCACCACTATCTTGTTACCTTCATCCTTCGGCATGTGATTGGAGAGATCCTTTTTGACGGTATCAACACCATTTATTCGATGGATCTGAGTCAGACCGGAGATCAGCGGTTTCTTTGCTTCCGGTGCCACCACCGGCACCTTAATCATGTTCGGTGAAAAGGTCAAATGGCTCTTCCGTTCCTTCGGACTGGGCAGCGTGGGATCGTTGATCGCCCGGACCGTCGTGTTCAGATTGACGTTCTGCTTGGGACTTTTGAGCAACGATTGCACCGACGAAATGACCGGCATCACCGAGTTCGGATTAACGCAGGCTCCCACGTCGGCGTAGATGTCCGTGCTGGACCACTTGGTCGGGGCACCACCGCACCAACCACTTTCCGCATCGTTCGAGTTGCTGTCCAGCTCCAGCGACGGCAGATCGAAGTTCATCAGCGAGCTGAACTCGTTCACACCGCCGACCACCGTGGCCACCTCGGATTTGATGTCGATGTCCAGCATGTCCTGCATCGAGTCCGACACGTACAGGTCCATGATGGGGGTTGTGTCCTGGAAAATCGATAAAGCGAAAAATGGTGTTGGAATTAGTATTACTTAAAATTTAAATTTGTTCTATTGATTTAAAACAAAAATTTCAAATTCTGTATCAATCGAATGGGAATCCAAACAGTGAAATAAATTCTTATATGACTTTGGGCACCACTGAAGGCCACCTATGTGTCAAGTTTTAAACCTCTCTCGAAACATTTTTTTTTCTGGTTACCCTGTTGGAACGTTCATCTCTGTTTCGATTGAGAGTATTGGTGAGTTACCCACGAAACGTGGGGGCTACGAATTCGTTCATTCTTTTATTCATTCGTTCATTCAATGTGTGAGGAGGATAGAATGTAGTGCTAAAAAACTACACCATTTTCAATGTCGTCCGATACAAAACCGGCTACCAACACCACTATCGTGCGCATTAAACACGGTTTGTTGTGGAAAAAAAACGAAACGAAACAAACCGTGTGGTGGGGTTGGTGTTGGTTGGTTGGAAAATGAAAAGTACAGTCCCGGCCGGCAAATCGGACCCTTTCTTTCACACGCAGCCAGCATAGAATTTGAGCATCAAAACATCGAGGAACACACGAGGAGGATATCCAGTTAAGAGTGGTTGAATGGGAAGGACAGAGAGAAGGGAGACGGCGGCAGTCACTCTCGCACACAGGCGCACTAAAAACACGGCACGACGCACTGCGACGGACGGGGCATGAGTGCGATGCCTGCTGCGCGATATGTTAGGTTGGGTAAACATAATATCGAAAAATAAGCGGAGGGAACAACGAAAAAGTACAGTCCCGCCAAAAGTTGGTCTGGTTGCGCTGAACACTGGTGGACTCTTTTTAGCCTCTTCTTGTGGCCCGCGAGACAGACAGCAGCCAGGAAGAGGAACCGTGAATGAGAGTGAACAGAAAGAACAACTCGCCAGTAAAAAAAAAAAACACTTCGGTTGGGATGGAAAAAAGGCGCGAAATTCGTCAAAAATAGACAGTATAGGCAGGCAGGCAGTAGTAGATTTATGTAGCAAAAATCAGACTTGTAAATTTATGGCAAAATTATGGGGGGCTCATAGGTATTTAAATTGAGAACCGCGTGCGGAAAAAATACAGAATTTGCAGACCTTTAAGGGGTTCATAGAACTTGCGAGTTGAGTGACGAAGAGTTTGTTTCCCGGTGAGCACTCCGTCACTGTTTTTTTTAAAGATTGGCTTGCTATGTTGGATAATTATTGGTCACTTTCGTGAAGCAATGAACTTTTTTAAACGCTGCAGTCAAATTTGATGGCAGAACTTACACGCAGCGATGCCAACCCAACGGATTTCTGTCTTTTCTACGGATCTACGAACGAATCTCTTGACATCTACGGATTTTGCATAATTCCTCCAAAAAATCTTCAGGTTTTCCATTATTTCTCTGTATGCCAATGAAAATAACTCAATATTGTTAAACTATCTCCATAAATTTTTGAGATAGCCAAGTAGAAAAGTAATCATACATCTTTACCCCACCGATCACTCAGTTTATGGATTAGAATTCCAAGCTGTTAATTTTACATGAATATTTGATGATAAGTACATTTGAAAAGAAATCTACGGATTAGATCTCAGAGAAAAGTGACATCACTGCTTACACGCCCGTACAATTTTACTCTCAATTGAGCCATTTGTACTCATTTTTGCTCATTAAGTTCAAAAAGTGAGTAACATTGATTAATACATCTGAGTAACTTCTACATTGACAACAACAAATTAAAATCTCACCGTGCTTTGAAAACGTTGTGTGAGAAAATTGTGCAAAAGTTGATCGTAGAAGCAATTACAGGTCAGTGTCGGACCGGGTCTCGGTTTTCTCACCATACTTGTGAGGGCATAATTCTGTTCCGTCAAAGGTAAGTTTTAAGTTGTTCAACGAAAATTGTTTGATAATGTTTATATATTATTCAAAACCAACTGATTCCTCGAACGTACCTTGAAACGCGACATCGAGAAAAAAAAAAGTTTTATAATAACAATCTACAATGAAATTGAAATGACAACTTATTTATAAGAGAGATTTGTTTAGCTTATTTGATTTTGAAAAGTCAAAATGCCTTCGAAAATTTTTAACGAAATGTAGGTTTTTAAGCACCATGCGCGCGGGTGGTTTTAGGAAATTTTGAAAAATTTGACAAAACCAAAAACATACAGACCTTTGAAATACTTTTATCTATCTACAGGGTGAAAATGGCTGGAAAAGTCGGAGGATTTTCCGAGTCTTATCAAAAGTAGTACTGAGCTTTTTTTGTAATTTTTCACAATTATTTGAAAAAATAATTCGATGGAATGAAATTTTTTTTTTTCAAAAAAACCTTATGCTGGCAACAAGGATCACATTCGGAAATATTTTTGGAAAACCTTTTCACGCTTTTCATGGAAAATCAACGAATTTCATATAACCGATTTCGTGGAAATTTTTGAAATTCGTGGATTTTCTATGAAAAGCGTGAAAAGTTTTTCCAAAAATGTGTCCGAATGTAATCTTTGTATCCATCGTAAGGTTTATTTGAAAAAAAATTTATGTCATCGCATTATTTTTCCAGATAATTGTGAAAGATCACAAAAACACTCATTTTTCAGAGCTGTTTTTAATAAGACTCGGAAAATCCTCCGAATTTTTCAGCCATTTTCACCCTGTAGATAGATAAAAGTATTTCAAAGGTCTGTATGTTTTTGGTTTTTGTAAATTTTTCAAAATTTCCATCGAAAATTTCCTAAAACCACCCGCGCGCATGGTACTTGGACGATGGCCTTAAACTTTTGTTTTTTCCACAATCTCTAGGCAATCAATTACCGAGAGATAAATATGGAGTTATTTCAAGGGGCGGGTAGGGTCTAATACATTTGAAAAATCATTTATTTTTTTCTTTGCATTTTGTTATAGTAAAACATTTCAAAAATATTCTGCGAAATTTTCAAGCCTATCGGGATAAAACTCAGAAAGTTATGGGCCTTTACCTTTGCATATCTCATATTGCGAAGAAGTAAGCGTTTTCTGCTTCGATTGCCTTTAAAACTTGACAAAACATTCTTGAAATGTTTTATTATAACAAATTATAAAAGAAAAAAATATGATTTTTTGAAAATGTCAGATCCTACTTTCTACATATAAAAAATCAGACCCCAACGTTTTCCTTTCCGTTGTTTGTTACTATGGGGAGTTTTTTTAGCTACAAAATGGTGGATTTTTCTGTGAAAAATTGTAGTTTTCACTTTGAACAACCACCAAAAATTTAGAAAAAAAAAAATCAAACAGAAACGTTGGGGTCTAGAAAAACTTCTACTCCAACTATGCTGCTTTGATTTGTTTACTTCTGGTTAGTTTGCGCTGAGATACAGTGGACACCGCTAATCATGATTTTCAAGAAGCGTTCTCAAGAATACCTCTTCATCGACTCATCTCTCAATATTTTTTCACGAAAAAATTACAAAATTTTGTTCGAATGATGCTTTTTATCATGCAATACATTTGAATTTACCTTGTTGAACAATAATTCTGAAAAAAAATTCGCCAAAATGATTATTTTTTCAACATTTATACCCTAAGCCCCCCTTAATTGACGGCCAATTACAGGGAGGCTGGTGAATTGCAAGTTGGTTTTGAAGAAAAACGGCATCCTCGTTGCTGCGAACTACTTGGAATAGCTAGAGGTTATCAGCGGAAAAGAAAGATTCACATCGTTGAAGTATAGGAGGACGATCAGAGGTCCAAGACATTGCCTTGTGGCATGTTAGAACCAAACCCCAATCTGTCCCAACTAGCAACTGTAATGGCGTGGTTCGTTTTGTCAAAGGCAGTGGAAAGGCCTGTGTAGATAACGTTAGTTTGTAAACGGCAGGGCATAACATCCGTCACAAACGTCGTGAAGGATAGGAGATTGGTAGTGGCTTGCTTGATGAGCAAATGAATCAAATGAAATATTCAAAAACGTAAAAGACATCGATCTTTTTTTGTTATTGTGGCTCTAAATGCTTTACATCTCTTGTGGAAGAACCATAACAAATGATCAGAAAGCACGAGTTCTTCATAATGATTTGATTTCTAACCAGTTTTATTTCCTAATAGCCCAACTAGTTTATCCTATTAAATTGGTTTGAATCTAGCAGATTAATGTAACATTTGTCGTATCGTATAGGATACATATCTAATACCGGAAGCAATGTGAACTCTGAAATTGTTTTGGTAAATTAGGCTGATATCGATACAACAATAGATTGTTTAAATCATCAGTTCTACCAGTTCCAAAAGCTCAAACTAAATGTAATTCTCCTATCATCAAAAGAAAATTAAGCATAGATTCACTGAACAAATCAAACCATGTTATAAATAAAAATCTACGGTTATTTTCAGCTTTAAAAAAAAGAAGTTAAATACTCCCTGCAAACGGTGCATAAAGTCAAAGTCGACAACATTTTCAATTTTGTGAGTCCTGTTGAAATCAATATCTGACACAAATATGAGCAAAACACAAGTATTGTCTCCAGATGACATTACTGAAACAAACTACGGAAATCATTAGTAAAAATGAAGGAAAGTTCTGATGCTGATTAATTTGAAACTGCTTTTAAACCCTTAAAAATCGTTGGACGAGAGAATTTCCAATGGATTGTTCAACATTGAACCTGTATGGGACGTTTAGAAAAGGCATATGAATTGATCTCACCACAACCTGTAGGACAATAAATAACACGAAAGAGAAAATTTTTCTTCCACATTAGATTATTTATGAAAGCTGGAAAGAATAGACAAGAAAACATTGTCTTGAAAAATTAGGAATAAATAAAAACACTTTGTTGAACCAAGTGATCAGTATAGTTAAAAGTTACTAACAAAAAAAATGAATACTAGTGCACTTCGGAAGCGTTTTGGGCTGCTCTTATCCAGAATCGGGTGAACTTTTCGCGCCAGTTGGTAACTTTTAATAAATCCTGGAGTATCGATTACACGCCAGAGAATAACAGAATGAGAACAGCCATATGAGAAGATTGCTCCGATGTCCGATGAAGTCTTCTTTATCTACCTAGTGGTGTGACAATGGCTTTCTGTTAATCATTCAAACAGTCTCGTTGAAGCATATTTTTTCATTAAGATAACATTGAGATGACACGAATTTGTGTTGATTTTCAAATACAAATTCATTTAGATTGATCCGATCAGTTCATTAAACCCGGCTACCGCACACTCGCCGCATATCCGACAACATTCTCGCAACCAAAAGTATCAGTAGTTTTCATTTTAACTTGATCATTAAAAATGTGCAGATTGAAAAAAACGCGATTTGTGAGTACGTCATTCATACTACGCTAACTGTGATTTGATCTTCGAAATTGATCAATGATCCAATAGTAGCTTTCCAACGAGCCTAGGTTTGTTGAAATCGGTTCCGTCATTTCTGAGAAGTGGAGGCCAGAAAAATTGCGTTTTTGGCGGTTACGTTACTTATACCATTATATCTCTGAAATCTAAAGTGATTTACACTTTACACTTCGTTTTAGACTTTAGTGCACATCTCAAGATTGGCTTTAAAACGAGCCACATTTTTCTAAAATTGGTGAAGCAATCTCCAAGAAATTTGAGCGTATTTCCAGCATTTCTATTACCTATTATTCTATAGAAGAAGGCAAACAAAAAGCAAAAACAGCGTATATTACTGATCATTGTTGAAGTAAATGAAAACCGAAATCTCAGCGAAACGGCTTATTATGAAGCGGAAAATAAAATACGTTTTTAGATGACAACACCGACACACGAGACCTTCGTAATCATGACTGAAATCAACGAGTTCTAACTGCTTCCCTATCCACCTCGTTCGCCTGATTTGACTCCTTCAGACTATAATCTTATAATTCCGCTTATCTTATTTTCCGCTTATAATAAAACTCAAAAAAAGGCTCTTTAATAAAAGCCAATCAATAAGCATGAAGAGATCATCGAATCTCCGGAGAAATATTTTTCAGGCCTTTTGAAAAAATAATTAGTCAGTTTTATTTGAATTCCCTTCAATACTGTTATGTATGTTATTCGATTTTTTTTTTCAAATTACAATCAATTCTTTTCTTTTGCAGTTTTACACGGTTCTTTAAAGCGATCCGTTATCCGTTAAGTTATGCGGTTTTACCTTTTTTTATATATATAAAAAATAGGTATAGAATTCGCTCAAACTTTCGAAAATTTTTCCGAGGCCCGGAGGGCCGAATGTCATATACCAATCGGTTCAGCTCGACGAACTGAGCAAATGTCTGTGTGTGTGTGTGTGTATGTGTGTGTCTGTATGTGTGTTGTCAACTAAGAGGTCGAGATCTCAGAGATGGCTGGACCGATTTTGATCAAACTAGTCGCAAATGAAAGGTCTCCCAGTCACCCAAAACGCTATTGAATGGTTTTGAGATCGGATGTTTACTTTTTGAGTTATACGAAGTTTTATATCAAAATTTTTAGTTTTTTGACAGTATCTGTCACAATTGACCTTAAAAACAGAATATGTTTTCAGACTTAGATTCTGCACGGCAATACCTATCCAACAAGCCATAGATTGTTAAAATCCGTCCATTTTTAACGGAGATATCGAAATTTTTGTGTAAACGACTTTTCCCCCTATTCCAGCAGTAGGAGTTTTGAGCGCTGTATGACAAAGAAATGCTTGGGAGCAACGGAAAACACGTTTTTTTTAAACTGTTACATACAATTGTTTCTAAGTACCAAAAAGACTGTGTACAGCATCTTTTTTCATGGAATTTAGCCTCAGACCGATTTTAGCACGGTTCGTTTTTGGCAACATAATCGTTCGAATATGACATATATAAACCAGATGATGGCAGATTTTTTTTAATTATATTGTTTTAAACTACTTACAGCAATAAATGCTGGAAGAACATAGCACCCATATACCATTCGAATCAGTTCGTCGATATCAGCAAATGCGTGTGTGACAAATAATTTCACTCAATTTTTTTCGGAGACGACTCAACCGTTTTCTACAAACTCAGATTCATACGAAAAGTCGTATGCTCCCAAACAAAGTACCTGAATTATGTTTGGTTCCGACCTCTGGTTCCGGAGCTACAGGATGATATGTGAAACGAAATTAAAATTGTGTAACTTATTCTTCTCGTAGATGGCTGAACCGATCTAAGATTCAAATGAAATCTAAGAATCATCTGAAATTCAAATGAAAAGTTTCAAGATTCTATAAATATCTTGCTCTTTAGTCAGATCCAACTTCCGGTTTCGGGGATACATGGTGATCAATATAAAAATGTTCATTTCACATACATTAATAAGGTTTATCGGGTTAGCAGATTTGGATAGTCGATAAAAAAAATTAATTTTTTTCAGTTTTAGTGGTATTAAGTTGTCGATTCAGAAGGCACCTAAAAATTCAATTCGTGCTATGATTTCTCAAAGATGTCTTCACTGATTTTCAAATATTTTGAAACAAATGTAAACTATACAGCTATTCAGGTGAATTTATCTGACTTCGGCCATACCGATTTTAGAATACCGGTTCCAGAATAAAATCGTTTCTCAAAGCTCAATCGTTTTCTCAAAAAAAAACCCAATCAAATTTCAGAAACAAAAATTCAAATTAAAATAAACTTATATACAAAATTAATTAATTTTATCCAATTATGACTTCCGGTTCTCGAATTACATGATGATGAATTTTTAAAATTCAAACGATATAGAAGATGACAATCCCGAAAAGCTTCAAAGTTGGACTCAAAACTGTTGTAATTTATTCGTCATATGGCCATACGAATCGGTTTGGGTTATGCTGGATCCTGAATACCGGCTCTGGAAGTACCTTAAATTACCGTAAACTCTAAAGTGGAACTTACATATCATGGCATGTTTAATCGATTATCACACTTCTAGATTCAAATTCGATCCGATATGCAGTTTCGACATTACAGAGTAATGAGTGATGAAAATCTCAAATTGTCGCTTAAAATTACGGTCATTAAAATAATGTCATGAAAACACAGAAGAATATTCATGCAAAAAACACATGCGGATTGATAAAAAAAAGGTATCATCCCACTGCTAGGTGGATTAAACACGTTTTTTTTTTTGTAAATTTTAAAAAATATAACATCAGATCTCGACGTTTCACGTATTTCTAAAACATATGGTACCAAGAAATACAATTTTTCTCTTCCTCGAAGTCGATTTTTTTTTCGATGTAATCTCAAAAATTCATGAGTTTTTAAAACAATTTTTTTCCCTAGGCTTTGCAATTTTTTTGTGTAAATGTTCAAAATTTTTCGATTTTTTTAAAATAAAATTATGCAGCACTCTAGCCAAGGGTACTCAAATTCTTCGGATATAACTAGGCTACGTTGCCCACTTGAGCACTGATAACAATGCACTATGGTCCGAAACGGGAAATTAGCGTGACAAAAATATTTTCACTAATAAATATTAGTTTTTTTTTGTAATTGGAGTCTTCACAAAAGTTGTTTGTAATTAAATGGCGCTTCTTTTGATGAAAAATGTTACTAGGGTGGTCCTCATTCAGATTGAAATCTGAATTCTAACTTTCTTAATTGAACTCAAAAACGATTTCGTTGTACAATAAAGTTGCAGGAAATTTTATTTTGAGCAACTTTGCTGAAAAAGCACCTCTCTAGCTGTTCATTTGATCGAGTTACATCAATTTTCCCGAATAAAAGTAGGGTGGCTCCTGAAAATTCACTTTTTTTGTTCTAACTTTTTTGTGAAACGTTCTACGGAAAAGTTGTCTTCAGAAGAGTTGTTGAACTCAAAATTGCGCATAATTTTGTGCAACCAAGCTTTTTCATATGAGCTACCAGTAAAAAGTTATGATTATTTTTTCAACAAAAACTAGTCATGCTTCAAATATCAATATTCATTAGATGCCAGATCGATAAAAATGTATCCTATGCGGTTCCTGAAAGGTCATAATATAAGTAAAAATTTAAGAGAAAATTAGGAGGGTGTTATTTTTTTAACTTATTTAAATTAGTTTTAAAAATACCTTAATAAAACCCAAAAAATTGCATAACTCTAAAACGCCTTAACGTATCAACATACTTCCTTCGGCAAAATGACAGCATCAAATTAGTTCTACAAGTGTTCCATACATTGTCCATACAAGAAATGAGAAGCACAAAAACTACAGCCGAAAATAGATTGCAGAACGATTTTAATTATTTATTACCAAATTAACTACTTCAATTGAGTTTGAACAATTGGTTTGGCAGCTTGGTTGTACAAAATTATGCGCAATTTTGAGTTCAACAACTCTTCTGAAGACAACTTTTCCGTAGAACGTTTCACAAAAAAGTTAGAACAAAAAAAGTGAATTTTCAGGAGCCACCCTACTTTTATTCGGGAAAATTTGTGTAATTCGATCAAATGAACAGCTAGAGAGGTGCTTTTTTCAGCAAAGTTGCTCAAAATAAAATTTCCTGCAACTTTATTGTACAACAATAAAGTTCAAGTTTTTGAGTTCAATTAAGAAAGTTAGATTTCAGATTTCAATCTAAATGAGGACCACCCTAGTATCATTTTTCATTAAAACGAGCGACAATTGATTACAAACAACTTTTGTGAAGCCACCAACCACAAAAAACTATTATTTAATAGTGATAATATTTTTGTCATGCTAATTTCCCGTTTCGGACTACTGTGCAATGGAAGCTAGTTTGACGCTTCTTTGTCGGAGATGTATTTCGTTTGATCATGTGAAGTGCATAGATTTCTCGAGTTTACATACTTTTGAGTTTTTTTAAAGCTCGATCATTTTGTTGCATATAAAGGAAACATCCCCACCGGTTGCCTAAACCCACATATTTTAGTACTGAACGAACTGTATAGAAAATTTAGGATCATCTTGTCGGTCAATTATGCGTCTGAGTAGATTTTTTACATGAGATCTTGAAGTATGGTGCATCACTCGGAAGAGGAACTTGACAACAGACTTTACAGTAGTTTAGACTGATTCCCACGCGAAAACTGTACTTCTGAGGTGTGCTTTCTCAAGGCAGTAACGATTTGTTTCTTTAGTTCGACTAATGGACGATTCGGGAAAGTTTGAGATTGACATGTCTCAGATTTCACTAATTATCGAGTACCGGGGTTAACAAAAAAGGTGTAACTTGTCCGAATCCATTCAGCACAAACATAAAAACCTAAATGATTGGTTTTGTACGAATGGCGATTTCAACAGCCGGCTGCTCAGAGAATAAATTACCAACTTTTTTTTGAATACTTAGACGAAATTACAATTACATCATAATGGTTTTAGATTACTTGAAAGTTTGTGACTTGTATGATGGTAACGATGATGGATTTCAATTGCATGCAGGATGGCAAGACTCTGGCACAGTATGAATCGGCAGCTATGTCGGAACAAAAGGAATTCCGGACCAAGAAGTTGATTTACACACTGACATATTCTCTGATATGGATAAACGGAGCTAACAGAAGAGACGAATATCTAGACATAGAGGATTTGCTCTGGCAACACAATTTCAACTCTGATGGATTCATTTCCATCGAAACATTACCGTTTCCGTGACGAAATTACTGCCGCAGCAAAACAAGGAGCACATGGCCATTGACACTGGCCATGGTTCGGCAAAACTGTCGATTTGAGTCGTGGTCCGCGACGACAAGTGAAAGTTATTCGAAAATTTGCTGGCGGTCTGGTTCTTAGGCTCTCAGAACCATAAATCACAAACCTTCCCGGGCCAATGAACCGCCCGTTTTGCGCTTGGTGACCACGTTTTCCTTTTTTCGTCTCGCAAACCGCAAACGTGCGCAAAGTGCGCATGAGTCGGAAAACGGCCACTACCTTAGCGAACACTTGTACCGTTATTATGATCGTCATCGAGCCCCAAGGAAGCAGGATTTTCACTTTCTTTTCTGGTGTTGGTTGTCCAGGCCGTGGGTGGTAAACAACGACGGTACAATACCAGCATACTGTGACAAGGACACGTCAGGACATAACAATGGTAGTGTGTTGTTAGAATGCTGCTGCTGCTACTAATAAAAGCGGAAGCTTCTTTTTGGCGCGCTGGTTTTCCATTCTTTTCCTAGGCGCGCTCGTTTTTCTGGAGGAAAATTCTCCGCTCTTCACCAGTTCTAGAAGGTCGCGGTGCGAGCAAGGGGTGAGTTGATAATAGGGAGGAGGTACACGTGCAGGCCACTGAACTGTCTGGCTTCTACCAGGAGGGTTGAAAGTCCTTTTTATCGGTACTGTACCTCCGTTCGAGAGGAGCACGTGTTCGTTCTGTTTGAGAGGAACCATCGGCGAATCGAAATTTTCGCTAGAGTCCATGGCACAAACATTTTTGTCTCGATATTTTAAACTGGTTCCCGTTCAGTACTACCAGGAGAGATAACCTGACATTGACAGAGTGAAAGTGAAATCACGGGAGGAAAAAATCGATATTCGCCCGCCTGCTGTCCATTCTAGGAGGGAGTCCCGGAGAAGTTGTTTTTCCAGGAATGCGCGATTGTGGAAATCTTACGAGAATCCGGGATTTCACTTTACGACCGGAAGTTCCCTCCTGGCGACTAGTGCCCGAATGAAGGAACCAGCGAATCCCACTTCCTGTACATCCGGAAAGTATCAGGCAAGCAGACATGATGCTGGCTCTGTCGGTGCTTCGGAGTAGTTTCCGTGTGCACACGCAGCAATAAACGGAGACTAACGACAACGGGAAAAAGGTTCCTCTTGCTTGCCCCGAGCCAGGTGTAGGTGGACCGAAACAACTACAACAATCGAAGGAGGGTGGGGGAGGCTGTCACCTGCCATGCACTTGCATTGATGGCATACAGTTCCGGTGAAACAGTGTAATGTAAGATGTATGATAATTAATTTTTTTCGCTCGAAATTGCTGTGTGCTTTGATGCGGAAGCAGCGGCCAGGTGTGATAGCCGGGTGCGTATTAATGGGAAAGTGTGCTCGATTATCAAAACATCGTTAGCTAGGCTTCCGTAAAATTCAGAGTCGGAAAGGTCAAACAGTTCAACCCTGTATGGCGATTTCTAAGAGGATTGTGATCCAATCAATTTGGTGCAATAGAAAAATGTGTTTTTAACAGAGTTATCCGATCGGAAGGAATCGAATAGCTTCCGTTGCAAAATATGACTGCAAATGGTCTGTCGAAAGATTTTTGGTTGAAAAAGAAAAATGAAAATAACATGGGTTACTGCGATGAAGGGTCAAGATAATCACTTACATTACATCCCATACCAGACCAGAGCTAGGCAACCTTCACAACGAATAACTGTGGCCATTATAGGTACGATAGCTTCTTTGTAGGAAATGTACTTGGCCCGGTCACTACTAGTAGAATACTAGCGTTTTGTGACTGTTGACTCAAGTTGTATTCGAGTAAATTAGCCTAGAACTGGATGGCTCTTTATTCAAAGTAATTTTTCTTGCAAAATTCTACCGAATTAAGGTGCATACTGAAGTACACACTAAAAGTCAATTCCCGAGTAGGGATGTCGGATTTTTCGAATTACTCGATTATTCAATAATCGAGTATAATTTTTAAACTAATCGATTATGAGTTATTAATATTAATAATTACCGAATTATTTTATTAGCTCAATAATCGAATATTAGTTCCAAACTAATCGGTCAAATATTACTCGATTATCTGGGTTATTAATTGATTAATCGATCGATATTACGACATCCCTATTCTCGAGAGCTCGGCATTGTGTGCATCCGGATGAGACCGGCCTTATTCAGAGATTCGTCAAACCTTTCCACTGATAATTAAGCAAAGCGTATTTTTACTGATGTTGAGCATGGCAGTTTACTGAACTTATGTAGATTTCAGCAACCGAGTTTGCGTCTACAGTTTGTTAAAATCTTTTTCATGCTCGATTATACAAAGTAGTTCTGGTCGCTTTAGCACAGTGGTTCCCATATTTTGGTACGGGATGGTTTGGTAGAATGCCCACTTCGAATACATTATTCTTTCCAAACTACCTTCTCTATGTATAAAAACAGGAAAATTTTGGTTTGATGGATTACCATTCAGAGTTTTTTGGAGTTAATTTGAGTTTTCGAATGTAAAATAGAGAGAAATTTGTAGAAAGGACTAGTTTTTTTCCAATCCTGCAAGGTTAAAATAAATTGTTAATACACTGAGGTATTTTTCACGCGTATTTTTACGCGGATACGCGTTTTTTACGCGAATTTTTAAAGTTATCCGGTTTTCTTGTTTTGTTTTAGAAATACCTCAAACGTCGAGATCTGGTGTTATCCCGAAATAATTTTTTATATCAACACTCTGACAACACTCTTTTCGAGTTTTGTCAACAAAAAAATTATTTTAAATTACACCAGATCTCGACGTTTCATGCATTCCTTAAGCATTTGGCATGAAAAAAATTGGTATCAATTTTTTTTTCAATTTTCCGGTTTCTCTCTAAGCGGATTTCCGAAGTTACGCGGTCTCAAATTATTCAAGTCGTTTTTTACTAAATTTCTTTTTTAAGATTACACCAGATCTCGACGTTTCGTGCATTTTTGAAATATTTGGTTTAAAAAAAATTTACATGAAAAAGATTTCTTCAGTTTTGTGGTTTTCTACGCAGATTTCCGTTAGTTACGCGGTTCCAAATTTTCCAAGTCCCAGTCGCTTTTTTTCAGAATTCAGAATTTTGAGACTACACCATATATCAGTGTTTCATGCATTTCTAAGACATTTGGCATCGAAAAAATTCGATTTCGGAAATCTAAAAAATTTTCTGAGTTCCAAAGTCGATATTTTTTCTTTTTGAGATTCAGATCTGAACGTTTATGCATTTCTAAGACATTTGGAATAAAATGAATTAGCATAAAAAATATTTCAATTTTGCGGTTTTTTTTTCTATGATTTATGCGGTCTCAAATTTTCGAAGTCCCAGTCGTTTTTTTTTCAAATTTGTTTTTTGTGATTACACCATATCTCAACGTTTCATGCATTTCTAAGATATTTGGCGCCAAAAAAATTCTTTCGTTTTACGTTTTTTTTACAAGGACGCTATTTTCCGAACTTCCGTTATTTTTGCGCGGTACTTATCCCCCGCATAAAAAGAAACCTCAGTGTAAACATTAGCGATAAATGCATTTATGAGTAAAAAAATGTATCTGTTAGATATTTGTAATCTGTTGATACAAAAGATGAGAAGGTTTTCTGCCTGTTGGAGTTCAAAGAATCTCAGCGTTCCAGCGGGCCATTCCCAGCTCAAAACAAATAAACTACTAGTTGATTTGGGAAAGAGCCTCGGCTTCAAAGCACCAGTTTTCGTTGAGAGGGACAAACCTTTCTCTTGATTTTTTTTTCGGGTGAAGGTCGAGAAATTTTTGTTTTCTGTGTAGGGGACAACAATTTTGTCAACTTTAAAAAAAGTTCAAACCTTGCAATCGCATAGAAAGGTGACCAGATTTTGAATATCTACAATTCAACTGATTCCTCATAGATCTAGCATAAAATTTTTGTAATTTCGAGCACGTATCGACTGAAAAAAAGGAAAAAAAATCTAATAATCAGATTCAAATAAAAATTTTCAGACGACGCTGTTTTATTGGGCTTCCTTTTTTGGGGACAATTTAGTAGCAATCCGTTCTAAGTTGGACGTGTTTTTGACACGGCACTAAGATGGAAATCAAGCGCTCAAGCAGTACTCAATCGTTTTCTGTCATCATACAACCAAAGACCGCATAGAGTAGCCATACAGGCTTACAAACCTATAAGGAATATTCAAAATGTATTAACAGTTTGGTTATGGTGAAATACAATCATATGAATTAGGTTTGATTAGCGTATTGATGTTCAAACAAATCAATTTCACTGTTCCACACGATCGACAATCACTTCGAAGCATTTTATTTGTATCGCTAAACCAGCTTTCTTCTGTTTCTCTGCATGGATCCTCAAATTTATTGACCAGGACACTACTGGTCAACCGATAAGCAGATCGCAGTTGGTTTGGCACACCAGATAAACAATTTTCTTCGGTAGATTCATAAACTAGGCATTAATTCTCGAAGAACTTCGGTACTACATGGAAATGAAAAGTCCCGGGCCTCTCACAGAAAAGACGAGTTTCGCACCGTGTATTTTTTTGTTGAGAACAAATCTCTAGATTCTCCAATACCAAATTTCATGACAATCTATCAACTAGTGTTTGAATAACAGCTGATCGTGTCAAACGAGTTCTAGTTTTCATAAAACAGCAACGGTGAAGTTGAATGATTTGCGGTACGGATTGGTCCACCATCCCCCGTGTTCTCTAGACTTGGCCCCCAGCAACTATTATCTAGTTGCAAACCAGAAAAGGTTTCGCCAAGGAAAATTTTTTCGTCGAATGCTGAGGTCATCGCAGAAACGAAAGCCTATTTTGAAGGCTTTGACTAATCTTTTTTTTTCATAGAGCATCAAAACGTTGGAGGTAAAAAATCAACTTTTTCTTTGTTAGGCCCAGGACTTCTCGTTCCATGTAGTAGTAGCTGGTAGTACTGCACACAGAAAACCCTATTACAGTGCTAACTTTACAACTCGCGAGAATGAAATTCTGTTCTATTTTAGATTACCTAGTAGATCTTAAAAATACAGTTAAGTAGAAGACATTTAGAGTTTTGGTATTGAATAATTTCAATCCATGACTGGGTTGCTTCTGTAGGTTTTCTCAATAATCAGAGTATCAGAAGCTAAACGAAATGTTAATATGATTTTTTTATTCCAACAATATTCATCCACCAAAAAAAGTTAGAGGCCAATCCGCTTCGTCTAAATATATACCGCCGCTACAAATCTGGCAATCCACCAGCCGAAAGTCATTGACGTAAAACGAAAAAGGACCAACAAAAAAACAACAACATATATCTGCCTCCGAAAGGCAGAGATTGGGTGACGTATTGGGAAATAGAAATTTTTGCTATCACTGTCAGGTGCAATAGCCGAAGTCGTAGCGGACACATACACACACACTTAAGAAAATGTCAGTCGATTGGAATAAGAGCTTAGTGTTGGCTACTAATTGAATCACAGAAAATTGAAAACAATTTCTGTCTTATGTTCGTTTAGTTCCGCGGCCAAATATGCACCCAAACAATGAGTACACTGCTATGCGGCGAAAATACGCATTGTTTTGTGTGAACTGCATGTTCCTCTGATTTGGTAGTCGTAAAAGTGATAAAAGTTAAATTATTTTGCATTTTTCCAAATGTTCTCAGAATTTTGTAGGCCATAATCAAGGAATGCAACTACCCAACTTTGAATCAAGATTCGAAACGAAAACGCTGTGTTTCTCTATACTTGTATGTTCGAAAATTGAGTGAAATATTATTGGATTTTTTATTCGTTCAACATTGGATCCGTACGCTGTTTCTGCGAACGTAGTTTGGTTGCGTGCAGCCCTCAAGTATGATTTATTCCGCACGTTCACAAGCGGCCACCGAAATTAGTCCAATTTTACTTCGCCACAAGAAACGCAAGGCGGTTAAGACGAAAGGAAGGAATCCGGAAAAATTGGCCTCCCCTTTAATGAGTGGAAATGTTAATGAAAATGGAAATGCGGTTCTTTTTTTCTTGCCGCAAACTGAGTTCTATTTAAAGCAACAGACTGCTAGTGAGCAGAGGCTTGGGCGGAAAATGCTTCCGGAAAAGTTGAACGATCGGGCTTGGACTATGTGTGCGATGAGATTTATATGTAATTAAAATCGCGAGTACTGTTCGGCCCTCTGTAATGGTTATTGGTAAATAATTGTACTACCCCTGCAACAAACAAAACCAATTTATGTCAAAACAAACAGGGCTGGGAAAAGATTGTGTAAAGACCAGTTTGAAAAAAAAAATAATAAAAAAAGTCCGACAGGTTTGATTTACAACTTGTTTACAATTTCCCCACTTTTCAATTTTCTCGGCAACCGGCCTCCTCATAACCTTAGGCTGCAAATGCAGCAGAATAACAACATTCGTCGGCCAACCGTGGAGAAAGTGATTTTAGAAGGGGGTTCCGGTAGAATAAAAAAATTATGTTCGACGGGGACCGTAGTAAAAAAAAATAGAACGGCTTGTAAAACCGAACGACAAACGCAAGAAACTAGGTTATGAGCAAACCCGTTTTATTCCAGGATCTATCTAAGAAGGAACTTTCATTTTCTGAAAAGTTTTGGATGACCTTGATTTTTCTTAACTAGAATTTTTGGTTAAGAATATGGAATTTTGTTCTTAGTTTTGTTTACGTTTCGTCTTAGACTCGTCAGTGCATAGCAGCTCAAATTGAACTGCTTTATGCAAAACTCGGCAGTTCATTTTGAACCGCTAAGCAGACGTAGATTGTTTTTGTGCTTTATGAGGTAGAACAATAGTATGAAATGTGCACAATCATTTTTGCTATAATCCTATTTTCTGAAGAAAAAAGAAAGAAAACGATTTCATATGCCGACCGGGTTCAGAGTAAGGCGCATGTATAGAAAACGATTGATTTGGTTCCACACCAAGGTGCTAATTGCCTGTCAAAGAGAAGGTCAGGAAAAACAAAAGCCGACAAAACAATAAATCAATAAACGTCAAAAGTTGTTGGGCTAAGCCCTTTGATGGAACGGATTATCCGGCGATTTGTTTTTGCTTTGGTACGCCTTAGATCCTTAGTTTTGCAGGAAAAGTTTTCAGGAAAAAAGAAAACTACCTGACCGAGAACTACTTTGAAGATTGGATTGATTGAAGTCCGAGTCAAATTCTATCGACACAGTGCTCTAGTAATGCTGGTCACATAACACGTTTCAATTCAATACTCACCCATCGGAAAATTCACAAATCCTGCTCGAACGAAAAACAGGAATTAATCGCGTGGAACGATCCCACGACTTGTGTTCACACATTGAAACAAAACTAAAATTGGAGGGAAAATAAGCACTTCTAAGCAGTGCAGAGGAACTTCAGGAAAGCTCGAAACATAGGCTGGAACCAACAACCACAAGGAACCGCGAAGAACGACAAAACAAACGAATGAAAAGAACCGGTTTTTCTCAGTCTTCAATCCCATTCTGTCGAACTCCTTTTATGTTCGGCAGCAGCAGCAGCAGCAGCAACGTTCGAAGGAGGAGGAAAAATATTCCACATGCCTGCTTCGAAAAACCCTTCTGGTAGTGTTTTTTTCTGTTTCCTTCACTCTGAAAAATACTATTTCATTGTTCTTTGACCTCCCCTCCAAACGCGGGCAGAAACGATTGTGTGCATGAAGGCTGGCTCTGTGTGTGCTCTTTAGGCTTTTTTCTTATTCTGTGAAATTGTTGCATTCTCAGAGCCACTGTGCCTCGAAAGTTCTAACCAGAGTCTCAGAACTGACTGTGCTTTTTATAGATCAGCTCTATTTTTGTTTTTGGGTTTTCAAGCAAATCTCTTCGTCATTTGCTCGCATGTTTGCCGCGTCCACTTACTCCTTCCCGTAGGAGAATTTTTCATACTTTGAATGAGAAAAAGGGGAAAACCGTGCCGTCGTCTTCCCCGTTGCTGTTATCCTGGAAAACAACGTGGTCGTGCTTCACCAACTCCAATTCTCGTTTTTGAATCGTCTTGAACAGGAAGAACTTTAAAGGATAGTTTTGATCGGTTTTGTTTTGCTTCCGTTGTTTGTTCTTGTTTTTTGCGTGGTATTAGGGAACTCTACTCCACAGAACTACAAAGCATCCATCCAACAATCACAACATGTGACCCTGGAAAAATTTCTAAACTTTTCATTTTTTTTTAAATACTTTACATCACTGCTGCTGCTATCGAGTGCAAACGTAAACATGCCGGGTTTTCGTTTGCAGTCGTTGCCTAGACTACGGCATGGCCTACTTATTGACGCACTTCACTGGTTTGGTGGTTTTTGGATGATATCCTGTACAATAAAGCTAAGATTTTGACGTTCGTTACATCCGCGAGAGCGCGCGGATGGATCGTGTATAGAGAAATGGTGTATTTGTGACCGAATGATTCTGATTTTTTGCCTTTCTCATATAGAAAGGTTATGCAATCACTGTGAAAACCGACTTTTTAACCGAATGTCTTATATCATTCGGCTCATTCGGTAAAATGTGCAAAATGGACTAAAAACGTGCAATTGATTTTCTCAGAGACCGCTTATCCAATTCTCACTAGCGTAGGTTCAAATGAAAGGTCTTACAACCCCATATAATCCTACCAAATTTAATTTAAAATTAATTTTCAGGGTCGTGTTTTTACACAAGACACGGAAAAATTCAATCAAATACATTCAAATAGCCGTATGATTCTTGAATTGTACAGAATTCTCGGTTAATTTTTCAAAATGGCGTATAAGCAAGTGCCAGTTTCTCTTTAATCACTCTCTCTTTCGATTATTGTGCTGTGATTAAAAAAGGTTTTCTTTGATCTCACTATTCTGTTTGAAAGTCGAATGTTTCGGGTATCATAGAAGAGAAAGTAAACAAAGAGAAACTGTCACTTGCTTATACGCCCTTTTGAAAAATTAACCGAGAATTGGTTATTTGATGACCAAATACATTGATTTTGGGTATACCGGATCTTCGTTTAAGTAACCGGAAGTATCGAAAAAAAGTGATCGTGTCATCCAAACTGGAAATCACTCCAATTTCTTAGAAGCGGATGAACCGATTTGATCAAACTAAGATTCAAATGAAAGGTCTTCCCGATCAGATGCGCATAACCAAATCATAACACAAGTATATCAACAGTTGATATGTATAACAATTTGTTTTAGTTTGAAATATTTAACAAATGAAGACAGACTACTCAAGGTAGACATTCTTGCTTATCGTGACCTTTCTTACATGAAACTTCTTTATCATTTCACAAAGACAATTGAAGTTTCAGTTTAATAATTGACCCTTTTGAGGGTTAGTTCTGACTCCTACTGCGTCCATTAGTTCATCCAATACCAAAATTTTAATAAAAATGATGTACTGATAAAAACAAACTCAAAAAAGGTTACGGAATCAACAACAAAATGTATAAAAATTTCAGTTTATTTTATAATTTATAGCAGTTAATCGTTTGGTTCAAATAATGTTCTTAAGTAGTTTTAATAATAAACAACGAAATACCTAAAATGATATTTAAAAAATAAAAGTATTCCTTCCTGTTTTGTTAAACTCAAATCGTTGTGACTACATTAGTATTATATTAGGATAAGAATTCTATGTAAAAGTGATGCTACGACGAAGAAAAACTTATGTAAATTGCCTTAAGAAATAAACGTATTTATTGAAAAAATTAAAACAGTTGGAAGTTAAAACTTATGATAACAATATTATAACAAAATCAGTTATGATATATTATTTTCATTTGCAAGATTCATGATGAAGTTCACTAATTGAAAAAAAAGAGTTCTTCCGTAGCTTTATATCGAAATGATCTTTATGATCGGAATTTCAAAAAAAAAACAAATTAACATTTTTGAATTGAAACGATGCTAGAAGTTAGCTGGGTTATAATTAAATTTTTCTGTGTTAAATTTGCTATCTAATTTTTCATAACTATTGTTATAAATTTCTGCTTTCGGACTTTTGTAGTTGTATCAAATTCAATAATAATTGTGATACAAACGTTCCAAAATCTGTTCCCGATTTTGTTCCCGCTAGAGCCTTTTTGCCTTTCTCTATAGAACGGTATTAGAATTGTTGGAAAAACCGACTTTCGAACGGAGCTTTGGAGACCCATAGTGTTCTATACCATTCGACTCAGTTCGACGAGATCGGACAGTTGTTCTTGTTTTCGTATTATTCACGCTCGAAAATGTCTGTTTATGTGCGCAATTCTCGCCATTTGCGGGAAGTTTTACTTTTCTGTTACAATTCGAAAAAATGCAGCTGAAGCGAATCGAATGCTCTCAGAAACTTACGGTGATGCTGCTCTGAGTAAAAGAACGTGTGGGGTGTGGTTTCAACATTTTAAAAATTGTGATTTCGATGTCGAAGGCAAACATGGTGGTGGAAGAGAAAAAACTTTCAAAGATGAACAACTAGAAGCATTACTTGATGAAGATTTGTGCCAAACCCAAGAGCTTGCCGAATCGTTGGGAGTGAGTCAGCAAGCCATTTCAAAACGTCTCAAGGCCCTGGGCATGATTCAGAAAGAAGGAAACTGGGTGCCGTACGAGTTGAAACCGAGGGACATCAAGCGCCGTCTATTTGTATGTGAACAACTGCTTCAAAGACAAAATCGTAAGTGGTTTTTACATCGAATCGTAACCGATGAGGGAAAGTGGGTTCGATACGATAATCCTAAACGCAGAAAATCATGGGGAAAGCCCGGGCATGCTACTTCGCCGAAGACAAAACCGAATATTCACGGCGCCAAGGTTATGATTTGTATTTGGTGGGATCAGCTTGGTGTGATTTACGACGAGCTCTTGAAACCGGGTGAAACTATCACAGGAGATCGTTACCGAACGCAACTGATGCGCCTTAGTCGCGCGCTAAAAGAAAAGCGGCCACAATATCAAGATGAAAAAGTCATCCTCCAACACGACAATGCTCGGCCTCACGTCGAAAAAGTGGTCAAAAAGTACCTGGAAACACTGAAATGCGAAGTCTTGCCCCACCCCGCCAAATTTCCCCAGATGTCGCCCCTTCTGACTTCCACCTATTCCGTTCGATGACACACGGCCTGGCAGATCATCATTTTCAATCCTTCGAAGAGTTGGAAAAATTGATTGCTTCATGGATAGCGTCAAAAGAGGACTCCTTTTTTCAAGCCGGGATCCAAAAATTGCCGGAAAGATGGGAGAAAGTTGTCGCTAGCGACGGACAATACTTTGAATGATACATCTGTAAGCACTTTTTCGCAATAAATCTTTCCATTTTGGAAAAAACGGCGGAAGCAAAGTTGTACACCTGATATGAAACGTCGAGATTTAGTGTCATCTCGAAACAATTTTATTTTTTGAAAAATCGACTTTCTGGAACTTTTTGAGTCCCAGAAAGTCGATTATTTGAATTTTTTTCAAAACGATACTAAATCTCGACGTTTCATGTAATTCTAAGACTTTTTGCATCAAAACAATTTTTCGATATCGGAAATTTCATGGTGATTTTTCAACATCTATAAAAATTTCACTAAGTGGACTAAGAAGGGTTTTTTAGATTAGCATCACTCTTCTCAAAATCAAAAATGAGCCGAAATTAGTGTCAGAAATTATTTTTTAAAAAGATCAAATAATTCATGAGACTATTTTGAAGAAAGAGAAAGGCATTATCACACCAGAAGGTGGATTAAGAAGGATTTTTGTTATTTAATATTTTGTTAAAAATATTAAAAAATTTGTTATAAAATATTTCTGAAATAAACTACTCCAGTTGTTATAATTCTGTTTTTACCATCTGATCGTGTTGTGGTTCCATACAAAATTCCTGAATTTGGTTTGGATCTGACTTCCGGTTTCGGAGTTATGAGATAATATGTGCAAAAAAATCAAAATATATGTAACAGATCGGCTGAAAAGTTCGTATCGTTTCTATGAGAAGGCGCCACTAGAATTAAATCCATACCATTTTCAGTTAGTACCAACCTTCAAAAGAAACGTGTATAAATTTGACAGCTGTCTGATTATTAGTTTGTGAGATATTGCATTTTGAGTGTAGCTACTTTTGTTATTGTGAAAAAATGGAAAAAACGGAATTTCGTGTGTTGATGAAACACTACTTTTTGATGAAAAAAAGTGCCGCCGATACCAAAAAATGGCTTCATGAGTGTTATCCAGACTCTGCACCGGGCGAAGCAACAATTCGTAAGTGGTTTGCAAAATTTCGTACTGGTCATATGAGCACCGAAGACGATGAACGCAGTGGAAGTCCAAAAGAGGCTGTTACCGATGAAAACGTGAAAAAAATCCACAAAATGATTTTCAATGACCGTAAAGTAAAGTTGGTCGAGATTCTCCAGATTTGGCCCCCAGTGACTTTTTCCTGTTCTCAGACCTCAAGAGAATGCTCGCTTGTAAAAAAATTAGAAGCAATGAAGAGGTAATCGCTGAAACTGAGGCCTATTTTGAGGCAAAGGACAAATCGTACTACAAAAATGGTATCGAAAAGTTGGAAGATCGCTATAATCGGTGTATCGCCTCTGATGGCAATTATGTTGAATAATAAAAACGAATTTTGGCAAAAAAATGTGTGTTTCTATTAAACGATACGAACTTTTCAGCCGAACTGTTACTAATGTTTCTCGGAGATGGCATGAACGATTTTCACAAACTAAGATTCAAAAGAATACTGTCAAGGTTTTTCACAAACTTTTGAATGTGATCTGTATCCGACTGCCGGTTCCGGAGTTATAAGGTGATTAGTGCAAAAATTCCAAATTAAAATCACTTTCTCAGATTGGATTCAAATGAATGAATCTTCCACAAAACTTCTGAATTTCATTTGGATCCGACTTCCTGTTCCGGAGTTATAGGGTAAAGTGTGTAAAAACTTTTATAGCATCACTTAAAGGGACGATACAAAAAAAAGAAGAAAAAAATTTAAACTGACTTCAAAACTACTCCATTCGATAGTTATTATCAGTAAACGGCCGGACAAATAAACGGGCGAAACAGAAAACGTGAAAAAATTCTGCATCGACCAAAAAACTACTCCAGTCCGTAGTCATTATCGGTAAATGATCAAATAAATCGATTTCGGTTAATCTTTCAAGAATCGAAAAAAAAACAATTTAGAAGAACACCACAGTAAAAGGAATCATTACACAACTAGGTGGATTTAAACAGTCTTGAAATTTCTTAAAAAAGTCCCCAAAAAGTTGATCCGGAATCGATTTCCGGTTCCGATATTACAGTGCGGTAAGTGAAAAATTTCATGGGCATGTTTTCACAAGTGGTGGCGAAAAGAGGCGCACATTCGTTATAAAATTGACTATTACATTCTTCCAGTTGGCAGATCTTGTTCGTTGGTGGACCTGCTAGTCTCCGGTTTCCGTTTCCGAAAGCACCGATAACATTGAAGAAAAACTCCGAAAAAACGGAACTCACTTTGATTGCTCAGTAACGGATAAACCGATTTTCACAAATCTTGATTCAAATGTAAGCTCTCATTGTTTTAAAAGATACTGTGCAATTTCATCCATATCCGACTTCCAAAAGTATAGGGCGTTGAATGTCAAAACTCTCAAGCCGTCATACAAAATGACGATGCAAAACAGTTGGTACATCGACATACGGGAGAAGAAAACACCACTGCCTTTGCGAACGAAACACACCGTGTGCTTTGTTCAGTTTCGTATAGCGTTTACGAGAGAACAAAAACTTACGTTTTCAAAATACAACCGAAATCATCGGCTGTGATTACAAACGATTATATTGATGATAACAAACACAAAAACCCAATTACAAAGCATGTTTCATTATGTTGCTACCCATTTAATTTGAATTTTTTATACAGCAGTAACAGGAGCACCAATTTTCGTTTGACTCAATCGAAATAGTGCATGAGAGGTGAATCAATCAGCTTTAACTCAAACAAAGTCTTTGAATGACATTTTGAAATTATGAACAAAATTTCCAAAGCAGTTTTCAGAACTATTCGAACTTTTAGGCCTAGCTATTCGATGGTCGCAAAAACTTTTTACAACTGTGACGGTCTCCGAATTCCGGCTTTGGAAATAGATTGTCAAAAACTCGCATCGATTTCTAATGAAATGTTGATGAGAAAGGTATCATTACACCACAAGGTGGATTAAAATAGGTTTTTTAATATTCAGATTCCGCGATAAAATTGTGGGATAACTATACCCTTAATTGTCACAACTCTAACTCTAGCTAGAGTCGGATTGGCATATTAATCCACGAAAAACTGAACCTTTAGTATGAATTTATTAGACCATTTTTTTGTTGTTTTCTCTAAATAACAACAAATATAAAAAAATGATCTAGAATTACTTCACCGATAGTTTGCCAGGGAACGAGAGTTTGAGGCATCATTTCGGGTTCAACATATAAACATAGGTTTTGGAAAAATCGAACATTTTTTCAAGCATCCTTAACATCGTTCACACAATCAAAACAAAAAACTAAATCAATACAATTCCCTTATAGCAAGAGTCCATCCCCGTGAAAGAGCAATTCATTCATTCATTCATTCAACGCCGCCAAAGTTGGGACCAGACAAAGGGCAGCAGGAAGGCACTCGAAGAAGCTCAAAGTAGATTATCTCGAGACCACACCAGACCAGACGAAACACATTATCCCTCTCGGTCTCGGCAGAAACAATCTACCGCAACGACGATTTCGCCTTCAAGTTCATGGCACTCTGATGAAAAGCTCTCTGAGCTGATGTGCGATGCTAGGCAGTCGGTATTTTCATTTTAGTTTTCGCTTTGCTCAATTTCAACCCGTCCGACTATCGTCGATTGTAGATCTCACTTAGAGTCGGTTCGATTGTTGGCTGGCTAGTCGCGTGTTAAGTTATCTCTGGGTTATAGGACGATAGGACCGTTTTCTACTTCTCCCTAGAGCTAGATCATTTGTCTAGATGCTAGATATTCGATCCTTCAACCAGAGGGTGAGGGAGAACAATTTTGAATACATGCAAAATCTCCGACTCATAGATTCAACTGTGGAGGAGTGCTGGCTAATGAATATTCCAATTCGAAATCACTTTAAATTGTAGAACCATGTGCGAGCGAGCTTAGCCGATACGGGTTTGCTAAGAATTTACAGTAACAATGTGCTGTAATGAATTTGAATAATGGTTTGCCGTACTGAAGATACGTGCAAAGCTTCATCCAAATCGGAGTAAGTCTGGCCTGTTTTTTGTCACCTTTTCTTTCGTTAACTGCTGAAATTTCTCTCTAATGAAAATATGATTTTTATGAATTTTTTCTCAGGATTAACCTCTGCGCATTATACCACCGATTTGGTAGCTAAAACGACTGTCCCAAAATGTATGGACGCATCTAGTTTTCATTGGAAATAAGACAAAAGTGTTTGTTTCTTTTTCAGAAAAAGTCATAAAATTGCTGGATAACCGACTTTTGATCGAAGCTCCGGACATAAGTCGGATCCGGATCGACTTCTTTGAGACTTTTAAAGAATTTCAAGACCTTTTATTGAGATCTTAGTTTGTGAAAATCGGTGAAGAATTTCAGAGAAAATAGAGTGCGCATTTTCTACTAAATTTGCACATATTACCTTTTGATTCCAGAACCGGAAGTCGGATTCGATTCAAATTCAGAAGCTTTGTATGGGATTGCAAGACCTTCCATTTGACGAATTTTAGTTCATGAAAATCGGTTCATTTGTCTCCGAGAAAGTGAGTGCAAAAATAGTTACATACATACATACATACACACATACAAACATTTTGCGTACTCGACGAACTGAACCAAATGGTATACGACACTCGGCTCAAAAATCATTTCTCACAGTGATCGCATAACCTTTCTGTATGAAAAAATCAAAACTATTAATTGAAAGAATTTTTGGGGAGAAGAATTGCGCGCTAAATCGTATTCAGAGTTGGCAGCACCCTCCCAGATTTTATTGAAAAACAAATCCTACAAAAAAGTGTTGTTTGAGTGGTTTTTAAAAAATTAGTCAAGTATTTGAATAAAAAGATTGCAAAAAAAAAGTAATCCTAATTGACTTTTTCACTAAGTTCATATGAAGTTGTTTAGTTACGGTAATTTTGAATTTGTTGCTCAATTTTTTTTTCGAGTACTTTGCTAAGTTCATATGAAGTAATTGTAACTAATTAGAAACAAATTAGCAACAAATTATTCACTGGGCTTCGATTTGTTTAGAAGCATGTTTGAGAGGGGAGCTTCGCTAGCTTCAAATGAAATTAGCAAAGTATGCTCATGTCTAAACTTTAGGTTGGGCACATTTAAGGAAAAAATGTTATTTGAAAAGTTCTTGTCCAAACTTTTTTTTTCAGTGTAAATTCATCGAAAACTGAACCAATGAATTTTTCGAAATGTATTAGGTTTAAAGTACTATGTATTGTGGATGCAACGGCGAAGAAAAACTTATGTATATTGCCTATGAAATAAACGAATTTATGAAAAAAAAACCAACGAATGTCATAATTATCTCAGGATTCAATGAAACTCAATTTGTGAGAAAATAATGTCTAATATAGCAACTAAATACATTTTTATCAATCAAGAATTCCATTCAAAAGAGTTTATGTCATTAAACAAATATTGCATTATTACTTCTTTATTTTCTTGTTTAGTTCTGAGGAAAGATCGAGGAAAGAAATAACCACCTCCACATTAACTATTGAATATTGAATTTTTTGGGGGGGGGGGGGGGGGGGACCGACATACGTGAGCGTCAAAAATAACTCAATTTTACAGTAAATATTACTTATATTCCATTCTTTTCAAACATAATTTTAAATGTTAAAACATGTAAATTTACACGTTTGCTTGAAGTACGGGCGTATATTTATATCATTCTTGTAAAATTCTGTCGTTTCACGGATTACGTTCTATGAATTGTGTCATATGTAGATTTGGGTCACCTGTAAATTTAATAATTTTTTTTTCGATAAAATTACACTGAAAAAAAACTCTGTTTAGACAAGAAAAAGTTTTTTTCAAATAATTTTTTTCCTCAAAAGTCCAATTTAAATTTTTAACTAGGGTAGCTATATTGTAACAAAATTACATCCAAATCAATTTTTTTTTGCAAATCGACTTTACATTTTTAAAATCGATTTTTTTCAGTGTGTGAGTCGATTAGAATTTTTTCCATGTTTTTATTCGAAAACGACTATTTTTTTTCAATAAACAAGAATTTTTTGTATGATTCGTCAGTTTTCGACTACAGCCATTTGAAAAAAAAGGTAAATAAAGGTTTGGCCCTTTTCAAAAGACAGTCAAGATCATTTCTTGAGCAACAAAGTACGCAAAGTAGTTTGTTGTGACAAAGTTTTCATGTACAGTAAATTTCATTTAAATCTGAGAGGGTGCTGCCAACATTTGTTCAAGTTAGCGCGAAATTCGTCTTGAATGAGAATTTAACCACTTTCAGATCTTCTTCGTTGTTCAAATGGGTCTAGACATATAAGTTGACATCATCCTGAGTATGGCAGCTGATCCAAGAAATTATGCCAGGAAAGGTCTCTTAGTGCGAACCGAATAAATCATTTTTGAACACGCTCGATTCGCAAATTGTGAATGTGGACTAAATATATGCCAGGCGGCATCGTTGAAAAACAGTGCGACGAAACAAGGACCCATATTGCTACCTTGTGGAGCTTTTCATTTTTTATTCGTAAATCGGATAAGGAGCCTAACTGAACTCGTCAGACTCTAACACACAAGTTTGCGTAGGACTATTCATTTAAATACAGCTTTAGATCGATGTAAACCGGATCAGTTTGTAACCTGATGAAATTCACAAGTACTGAACAAAATTTGCGCGACCAACACTCCAACTACGAACCATGCCCGCGATGTTGACAACGACAGCATTGCTCGAAATTGTTATGCACAATAATTACATGCTTTCCCTTCTGCCCCGTCAAAACGAAGCGAACAACCCAAAGGCAGAATACTGATTACCATGGTCGTGATTTTCCGACTTCTGTGTCTTTCTCGTGGCTGCAATTTCTGATGTAATTCAAGGTCTTCCCCGATTCCAGTGCGTTCGAGAGTCAACTGCGACCGTGATTCCCGTGAGAGTAAGCGAGAGAGAGAGAGACAGACAGAGAGATACAACAGCTCGTTACGCATATATGAGCAGCAGTAAAGGCCCAAAAGGAGGAAGAGTGTAAGTGCCAAAGCGTGAGAACGGTAGAATATTCAAGGACAGAGTTGTTGGTGTTTTGGCGGTTGGTTGGTTGATTGGTTGGAGTTGGGAGCTTCGCGAGGGTGGTCCACCCTTCGTGGCCTTTCGTATCCGAATTTTCCGAAAGGGTTGTATGACGACACAGAAGCAGCACCAGGCTAGCAGCCTGTGAGTTCCGGTTTGTGCTTTCGTTGCGTTGAGGGTACTTGCTTCCAACAGGAATAGTAAAAGAATTAAACTGATTTTTATTTTTCCTGTCCCGAAAAACAAAATTCTTCTTTTGTGTCTTCCAGTTCTTGTTCGGAACAAAAAAAAAAGGTGAGAAGCGCAAACTGGGCTAATAAATCACTTCACGCACCGTGAATCGGGATGGGGATTCTTTCGGGTTAGGTCAGTTATTCCGGATTCTTTCATGTCCCCCTTTCTTCGTTGTTCCTTTGTTGATCACTATTTGACACACATGGTTGTATGTTACGGTTTATGGGCGAACCAAGACCAACTACAATAATAACAACAACAACAAAATGTATGGCCCTGGAAGATTCCCATGGATTTATGAAAACCGTGATTGCTTTATTGCTAACCTTTCCAATTTTCTACTGTTGTCCTATGTTTCCCATTTCATTCTTGACGACTATGACGTCTTTTTTGCTAGTATTGGTGCTTCTGGTGACGAAGAGCAAGAGCAGATTTAAAAGGGCTTCGGTTTGTTGCATTGGGAAATCCGAACGGCGGTGCGGTTCCGAGACAGCCAATTTGTGTTGTAAATAGTGCAACGATAGAAAAAAAAAGTTTCCATTCTCCAGAGCACTAAAACAACCTACAATGGGTGTGATTGACGAACATTACTGGAGGAGAGAGTTTCCTGTATAGAATTTCGTTTCCAATCAGGCCTATAAAAATTTTGCCTTGACAAAATTCCGTGACAGTTTTATTGCCATCCATCAGCAGTTTCAATCTACGAAAGTATGCAATAAAATTGAACGGCTTTTACCTACGTATGCTAATTTATCAATTGGAAGAGGCGTTAAGTGATTTGTGACCGCCGAGCGAGCCAAATCTCCCGGTTCTGGTGTCGAGTACCGATTTTCGGCGCCGAAATTGCCATAAAAGTAGAAGAAACAACACAAAACCGGGCCGGACGAGGGGGTATTGAACCTTTTGCACCAGGTTTTCGTGGGGAGTAAGATAAAACCGGGTGAAAAAGGAGGAAGAGCTAAGAGTGTGGGAGATCCCACTGTTAGCGCGTGTTCCCGGCCGTTCCGAAAACAAAAATTCCGACTGACGCGGTGCGGATTAGATGTGTCAATATATGGTTTGATGTGTGATTGATGCGTAGTAAAATCGAAGAAGATCGTATCGGATATTTTGATCGAAGTTTGCTTGAATCATCTTCGTAAAGAATACCACTCGGAGTCAAAGTTTTCTACTTTAGAGAGGCAACGAACACTTTCCGATTCTCAAAAAAACTAAGAAAAAATGATTTAAGAAAACACATCAAATACAGAAAAGATGACAAAATTAGGACCGACTCGCTCCGGTTTAGATTAAACTTTGCATTCGTCTTTAAGTTTGGAAAACAATTTGCTTGAATGGAAAACCCAATGCAGCTTGCTAACACTGTGCAAATCATGTCTGAATATCTCGAGAACGGCTACTTCTAGGAAAACTTTATTTCTATTTATTTGTCACTGAGGTCTTTTTACGCGGGTTTTTTCATGTGAATTTATCCAGTTTTCTTGTTTTGTCTTAGAAATGCATGAAACATCGAGATCTGTTGTTATCCCGATTTTTTAAAAGTCAAGTCTCTGATATTTAGAAAATTCGATTTTTTCACGTTATAGCAGAACAGGACTTTAAAAAAAAAAAATTCGAAATCCTGAAGTCGATTTAAAAAAAAATTGTTTTGAGATTACACCTGATCTGGACTTTTGGCATCGAACAATTTTTTTCTTCAGTTTTGCAGTTTTTTAACGCGAATTCCGAAATCTAAATTTTTTTAAGTTCCGAAATCGATTCGGCTACAGGAAATTTTAGCCTGAAATTCTGGAGCAGGACTACGGTGCTGAATGTTAGACTAGAATTCTGAAGCTGAATTTTGAATTCTTGTTATTTTTATTGGGTACTGAACATGATTCATTCAGGATTTTGGATAAAATTCCTAAAATGTATTATGTGAATTAATTTGGGATCAGGACTGTGGAATTTCAGGTTCAGCCTTGAAATCTAGTTTGATTTAGATTTTGGAAATGGAAACTGAATTCTGAACCTAGTTTCTGGAAATTAATTCTGAATTTGGATTCTGGATTTTTATTCTGGGCTTGGATTCTGGAAATTCTGTACCAGGATTACGGAGCTGAATGTTAGACTGAAATTCTGAACATGGATTTCTGGGCCTAAATTTGAGATTCTGGATTCTGGAAATGAATACCTGACCTGAGTTCTGAAACAAAACTCTGAACACATGGATCAATAAGTCCCGAGACTAACAATGGAAACAACATTTTTTTTGCAAATTTTTTTTTTATTCATCAACATAATCATCTTTTAGGGTGATACAATGGTTCCAACGTTTTTCCAATTTTTCAATACCATGTTTATAAAAAAACTTTCTTTCGCTTCAAAATAAGCTTCAGTTTCAGCGATGACCTCCTCATTTGAGCCAAATCTTTTTCCCTGGAGCATTTTTTTAAGATCAGCAAAGAGTCAGTAGTCACTGGGGGCTAATTCTGGCGAGTATGGGGTGTGGGGAAGCAGATCAAAGCCCAATTCGTTCAATTTCTGAATCATCGACTCGTTGCTGTTTTTGTTCCATCGAAAGCAATCGCGGCACCCACTTGGAAAAAACCTTTTTCATGCTCAAGTTTTCACGAAGGATAGTAAATACACTTCCATATGATATCTGTGTCATCTCAGCAATCTCACGGAGCTTCACTTTACGATCTTTCATTATAATTTTTGTCACTTCACTCACATTTTCCGGTGTAACGGCTTCCACAGGTCTACCCGAGCGTTCCGCGTCATTTGTGTCGGTACGACCACATTTAAACTCGGCGAACCACCGACAAATCGTTGCTTTTGATGGACAAGAGTCCGGATAACATTTTTCAATCCATTGTTTCGCTTGCACGGTGTTTTTACCCATTAAAAAACCAATGTTTTATCAAAACACGAAACTCGGTTTTTTCCATTTTTTAAACAAACTACAAAACGACTTTACTCCAACCTCGATAACTCAGCTGTTTCTGGTCGGATCGACCTAAAATTTTGACCCGTTTCAAGCAAAGGTTAGTACTCTAGAAAGACGTGGTTACTGGTTTACTACGAGCGCCATCTCTGCTTTAGTCTCGGGACTTATTGATCCATGTGTTACTTGATATTAATTCTAGATCGAATTTTGAAACCGAAATCTGAACCTGGATTCTGGAAATGAATTCTGGACCTGGAATTCTGATGCTGGATTCTGGACTTGCACCGACCGAAATGACGCTGGCTGACGGATCAAAATTTTGACTATTATACTACGAGAACGATATATTTCACTCAGTACTATAAAACCGTCGTCCACCTTACGATCGGTTGCGAGTATGCGTCAGTAGGCTAAAGGAAAGTAGACTGTGATCCGCCAGATGAAACCAATTCTGACTCAGGAATAGAATTATATATACCACAATTCAACACGTCTCCAACCGAAGCCAAACCAAGTGACCGGGCGTTGTCAAGATGAAAAATTACGGATTCTAGCCAAATCTTTAATTTCAACAGGTTTTCTATCATATCCTCCTTCAAACGAATGAGTTTCATCGATCCTCTTATGGTTTGACCAATCGAAAAATTTGTTCATGGGCTAACCCACTTGACCCACAGTTTGCTTATATGCTTTTTTTTTGAGATTACACCAGACCTGGACGTTTCATTTTTAAGACATTTGGCATAAAAAAATTGCGATTTCGGAAATCTCAAAAAAATTTCTTTGTTCCGAAATCGAACTTATCTCTTCCTAAATAACCTTAAAAACAAATCAATATCCAGTGGATAATTTGTTGCTTATTAGTTACGGTAAATTTTAATTTGGTACTCCATTTTTTTGCCTTTCTCATATATGTTAGAAAGGTTATGCAATCACTGTGAAAACCGACTTTTGAGCCGAGGCCCGGAGAGCCGAGTGTCATATATCATTCGACTCAGTTCATCGAGTACGCAAAATGTCTGTGTGTGAATGTGTATGTATGTGTATGTGCGTATGTGTGTATGCAACGTTTTTTTGCACTAACTTTTCTCGGAGATGGCTGAACCGATTTTTACAAACTTAGATTCGAATGAAAGGTCCCATACAAAATTCCTGAATATTAATCGGATCCGACTTTCGGTTCCGGAGTTATGGGGTAAAATGTGCAAAAAAAATTAAAATATGTGTCTTGTGGTCTCATACGTAAATAAAGAAAAGGGCGAAAAGTCATCAAAAGTTTTCTAAATTGACCTCAAATTTTCTCCAATTGATAGTTTTTATCAGTAGACGGTCAAGCAAACCGATTTCGGTTATTCTTTTAAGAATTGAAGAAAATTATTCTGAAGAATATCACAGTATTATATATGATAGTATGGTTGATATGAGAAAGGCATCATTACCCCACCAGGTGGATTAAAACAGGTTATTATTTTTCCTAGTACTTCGTTAAATTCAGATAAATTCATCGAAGCACTCTTCCTGAAAAACAAATCAAAACCCACTGGATAATTTGTTGCTAATGGTTTGTTAATTGGTTTCAAATAAGTTACGGTAATTTCGATTTTGTTGCTTAGGGTACTTTTTATATTTTTGAGTACTTCGCTAAGTTTATCTGAATTCAACGGAGCACCGCTCCTGAATTAACCTAAACACAAATCGAAACCCAGTGCGCAATGTGTTGCTAGTAAGTTACTAATTAGTGAGCTTAGCTCGAAAACAAATTGAGCAACAGGTTCCAAATTATCGTAAATTATTAGTAACTACTTAGCAACAAATTTACCACAGGATTTTTATTTGTTTTTAACCTTAGTGAAGTGCTTCGTTGTCGACGTATGAGCTTAACTAAGTATTCAAAAAAATTAAGTAACAAATCCTGAATTACCGTAACTAAATAGCGTAAACTTATCAACAACAAATCACCTACTGGGTTTCGACTTGTTTCTAAGCTTATTTAGGAGGGGTGCTTCATTACCTTCATGTGATATTTAAAAATAGATAAAAAATAAATTGAACAACAAATTCAAAATCTCCGTAACTAATTAACAACTAATTAGCAAGAAAACATTTACTGGGTTTCGGTTCGTTAAATTCACATGGACTTAGCGAAGTACTCAAAAAAAATGAGCCACAAATTTGAAAATGGCGTAGGTAATTAGCAACTAATTTTTCTCCAGTTTGCGTTATAATTGGCGATAACTGCTAAGTTCACGTTCGTGTTGATTTTAGTAAAAATGTAATATAAGCCGGATGGGTAATGTCAAAGACATAACTGAAGGGGACGTGAATACGAATAAAACTGACATACTTCGTTCACATTTCCGAAAATCAATAAATGTAAGTATTAGTTAAATGATTGTGTGAATTATGCTACTTTTAGTGCTTTACTTTGGATTTTTTTAATTTGCTTATCTACTATTAATCATTTCTACGATTTGGTTTCAATTTTCATTTTCTTTATTTCCTGGGCATAGTTTGATCGATTTTTTTCGTCAGTTTTCGTTGTAAAAAGCGCATCATTTGATCACCAGGATTATTTTTGGCATAATTTGTCTTATGTTTTTCCGAGAATAATTGACAACTTCTAAGATGGCGGCTAGGAGCATAAAATTTTAGTTGTGAAAGCAATGATTCATATTGTCAGGGTGGCAAGTGAAATGTCGATTTCAATTTCGTGGTTTTTTTTTGTGAGATAAAAATTTCCGGTTTTTGGAATTGTTAGGCTGTATAGTTTGCGACTTTCTCTATAAAAAGATATTAAAATTGCTGAAAAACCGACTATCGAACGGAGCTTCGGAGACTCATAGTGTTATATACCATTCGACTCAGTTCGACGAAATCGGAAAATGTCTGTGTGTGGTGATATTCTTTTCGATAAAGTTTAAGCACATCGGAAAAAGGTGCGCCCGGTGGTAAAATTTTTTTGATGCCAAAAGTCTTAGAATTGCATGAAATGTCACGTTTTAGTGTCATCTCGAAAAAAAACTAATTCACTTTCTGGGATTAACCTACTATATGTACATATGCTTAAGATTTAGCAAAACCGTTCGACTGCCACGATTTGCTCTTCTAAAAGTACGAGTTCTTCAAGATGAATTCTCCGCTGGTTTTTATCTAGTTTTATTTCCAAAAAGCCCAACTAATTTATCTTCTTTGAGAAATCCTACAATTGATCTTAAAACCACGAAGACTACAAAGAATTTTGAATAATTTTATTAAAAATTTTCCCGATGTGAGACTTTGCACATCAATTTTGCAAGTGTGTTGAATACTTATTCTAAAACTTAATAATAATCGAACTTGAGGTTTTGTTATTGATAACAACTGAGAAAGTTCTGATACTTCCTGATTGATTTAAAACTGCCTGCAAGCCCTTGAAAATCGTTAGATCAACATGAGGTTTTGAACCAAATTTCAATAGAATGTTCAATATAGAACCTGTCCGTATGTGACAATAAGTTGTTTCTATACCTTTACTGAACATCTCGCTTCCTATTTATTATTCAAAGAATCCCTTAGTAATATTATTGAAAACATGAGTTATATGAAAAAGGTATAGTACCACTAGGTGGACTAAAACAAGTTTTTTTTAAGGATTTACATACTCAGTAGTGGAAAATTTCCAACAGTTCCTTGGAAATATTTGAGTTCTTTTTGTCCCCATTTAGTTATCTACACCAGAACTTGAATTATGTACATTCATGAACTGGAATTGAGTTCAAGAGCGGAATCTGGGACTGATTCCGAATTTAGGTTCGAAATTTAGACCAAGAATTCATTTTATAAATTTAGTTGTAGAATTTCTTGAACTAAACCCATTTTCAGAATCCAAATTTCGGATTTTATTCTAGAACTGAATGCTGAGCTTGAGTTCCGAACTGTCTTAACTTAAGTCTTGACTTAAGGATCTGAGCACAGTTTTAAAATCTAGTTCCAGAACCCAAGTTTCTAATTCAATTCCAGCATGCAGGTTCGGAATTCTGAAACTGAATTTAGACATTGAATTCAGAAACTGAGTTCGGGATGTAAATTCTGGAAGTGAATTCAGGCAATAAATTATGATTCAGAAGTCAGTTCCAGAATACTGGTTTGAAATTCAGATCTGAAATTTTGTTCCTGAATCAGGATTTAGAATATATTCAAAAATTCATATCTTCTTTCAGCTCTCGATGTTCTCGATACGAATTCCAAACTTAAATTGAAGTTCTAAATTCAGTTCCAAAGCCTAGTTAAGAAATCAGTTCAAAAATTCCAGTTGCAGACTGAATTAGAATTCTTAATCTGTTTTTTGTTCGTGTTTTGGAACAAATCAAATACCCACTCAATTTTCGACATCTTCGTAGGAATCGAAGTGCTGCTCAGCCACTGTGTGGCCCATCGATGAGAACAAATGGTTGTCGGAAGGGGCCAAGTCTAGTGAATACGACGAGTGGGATAGTAGCTCTCAGACAAGTGCTTTGTTTGAACCGGTTTTGCTTCGTGTGCAGGTGCATTGTCGTTCGTCAAAATTACTGTGCCGTGTCTTTTGAAACCATTCTGGTCGTTTTTCTATCAATTTATGGTACAAATTATTATTAGAATTTAAGTGGCAATTATGTCACAAGTGGTGACATTTCAATCCACTTCTCGCCCAATTCGGTTAGTACCATTAAAATAAAATTTACACAACAACCGGCTGAAAAAGGCATTCGCGGAGACAACTGAAAGTGAATTTTGAATTATGAGTAGATTTTGTTTCTTCATGCTGGGATGTTTGAAATACTTAGCCTCTTTATTATTAATGTGAACAACAACTATTCTCAGCAAAATTGTGATTTTGAGGTGATCAATACGAATGGCACATATGAATTAGGATCTAATTTTTTTCGCTAAGTAAGATTAAGGGTCCTGTCCCGGAGAGGCGGTTGACCTTAGGTTTAATTGGAAAAAAAAATTCCATAATTCCAAACACAAATGTCTACTAAACAGTCAATGTATATTTGAAGTGTCCCAAAGTAAACACAACAAAGAAAACTAATTCATTATAAACTCATATGATTCCATAGTGAAGGGACCATCAGTAGTAAATGGATACTCCACTCCAGCTTGCTGTGATTCAAAATTACAAAATAATTGTTCCAATAAGCACATACCCCCCAATTAAACACGCGTGCTGCGATCAGGTTCGTAGATTTAAAACACAGCAGACTGGGCTGGGCTGCAGATGTTTTGTACGATTATGTGTATTGTTCTATTCAAAAACTGGACCACTTCCTCTTCTTTTCGCTAGGGGAGCGAGGAGAGAGAGAAAAACAATTCCAAAAAATAAATCATGGCGAGGGACGAGGAGCTGTGAAATCGCGGCTGACTGAGTGATGAGCAAAAGCACGTGCTTTTTCGCCATCGGTCTTCACTTCAGAGCTCCCTCAAATCGAAAACCGCATGGAGAGTCATAGAAGAGACCTCGCGAACGAACGAACGGCAGATAGAGAGTAAGCACATAAAATAATAGTCAAAGTCGAATGACAGTGGCAAAAAAACCGGCTTTTTCTACTGCCCTTGAACTTCGTTCTCCGTACGAGTGGCGGAGCGGATGCCGACATAGAAGAGAAATAGGAATTATTTATGTTTGGTGAATGTCTTGAAGCAAACAGTTTCCGGAAAAAGTTTTGCAACTGCACTCCGTTAAATAAAAGATAACATCCGTCTCGATCCGATGTATAAAATCCAGTTCAAGTCGAACATGTAAATGCATAACATCTGTCACTGCAGCTGCCAGCAAGGTGCTCTGGCCTGACGAACGATTCCGAAAGGCGTAATTGCGTTTACAAACGAAACATAGTATCAAGGAAATAAAATTCGGTAGGCAAAACTTTTGAGCCTGTAGTTGGTATGGTAGAAAAAAAAACACAAAATTACTTACGTTGTATTTGTTAAGTAGCACGTCGTGATACCCGTTGCTCATCTCTTCTAACTCGAACATTCTAACTGACAGGATCAAGATGGCTCATACACTTCCTCGAGTGTAAATATAATTTTCTGATTTATGGATGCACGATTTTTCCTCTGCCGCACATTAGCTCGCAATAAATTACTCTTATCTTCTGCACTTTCGCAAATCCCGGCAAAAAAAAAATAACACACAACACAGTAGATTAGCTCACGTTTCCCGGAAGGAGCACCGCTGCACCGAAGAGGGTGGGGACAGGGGGTTTGTGGTTGCCTAGTGACACTATCCTCTTCTGCTGCAGAGCGAGAGCGCGCGGGGGGATTTCCTGAGAACGGGTACTGAAATGTTGTGGCAACACACGGAGTGCCGTTCTTCGATGGCGGGAAGAAAACGGAAAGAGATCGCACTACTAGATCACATTGGAAAGATTATCCTTCTTTTCCTCCCCTTTTTTCGTAATCGACGACTGTTGTATGTCAAACCGGGGACAGGCAGCAGCAATAATAGCAGGGACACACTGCAGCAACAAAAAGGTTCGATTGGCCTTTCACGCGCACTACACACTTCTTGCGAACCACTCTCGTACTCGACTAAACTCCTGGAATGGAGGGAAATACAATTTCAACGAAGGTTTATCGTCCCTAGAACACAGCGACCGGCGCCTTCGAAGTGTTGGTGTCGCGCAACACAAAACCACAGTCGAACTCAAAATTCAAAATACTTCTTCCTGATTGGTTGTCTCTGTAGCATGAATCTGCGCGCTAGTGTTGGTGAGTGCCCTTAATCGACATTTCACTCAGAGTTGTACAATTTTCGTGTTCGTTCGTGCCCGTTCTCACCAGGTTTCACATGTCCTGACGAAATATTTCGTCACCACTTAATCGAATTTAATCACGCACATCTAATCGAAACCGTCGTCCAAATCTTTTTCACTGCAGTCACTTTTAACTTACGGGTGATGTGATTCTGTACTGTCAACGAACTGACATTAATTTTACCGGGACACAATGAAGTCAATTTCAAAATGGCGACCCGCCTTTCTGTTCACTCGAAGAGCACTTCGGCTGATGATCAAAAACCGGCAATCGTTTTTCTACGGTTGTCGAAATAGCGATCACACCCAAATTTGATTTCTTATGATGCACTACAAATTGACGAATCGTTGTCACTAATTTTTAATCGTCTAACTGCTAAAAAACTGCACAAAATTGAGTACAAAATAATTTGCGAGGGAAAAATGACTGAACGTGCTCCGAGCGCTGAGAACTGAGATACCTTTGTGTGAGGAATCGAACCGGACCGGCAGTCGTGGTTTCGGGTTCCCCACGTAAGCGCATAGAACGAATAGTGCCACACCAACACATGACGCTTTTGTTTGTATACAAACCCCTTGTTTTCTTTTTGCCTTTTGCATCATTCGCTGTGTTACGCGTTCACACACCGGTACCGATGTGGCTGTATTGGTTGTATAATGTTGAATACACTCCACCATGTATTGAATGGCGTGACGTGAGATTAAAGAGTGCACCAAAAGTACGAGTGAATAATGGAAATTTTTCAGCGTACACACAGAGAAATGGAGCATGTTTAAAATTACAAAACAGTTAGCAGATTTTCCAATTTGATTTACGATGATTTCTAGCTAGAATATGATTGTTTTGAACTAATTTCTCCGTTCAACATCAACAATGTTCTTTGTTTGATTTGAATCGAAATGTTGGTCTAGGCAAATGAAAAAAATGTTCTTGATCCACGCAGAGAAATGGAGCTTGTTGAAAATAACAAATCAGTTAGTTAGTAAGTTTCAAATCTGATTCATGTTAATTTCAAGCTAGAATATGATTATTTCAAACCATTTTCTACCTTTAAAGATTAAAGTGATACTACGACGAAGAAAAACTTATGTAAACTGCCTTAAGAAAAAAACGTATAATTGTTGCAGCTCCTTTTTATTGTGTATCAACAAAAGTAGAGTTGAATTTATTGGCAATATCTATGTTGATTCAATTCTGCTTTGCATTAATGTGAGAAAAAAATTATTCATTTTATTTGTGTAATGATACAACAACTTTATCATGTTTATTTCCTATAAACCAGAGCTCCTTTTCAACCGTGAATGAACAGAAAAGTTTTTTACGCATTTCAAAAGTCAAATTTTATCTGCTTATTTCTTTTTCTTGGGGCTTTTTCAACAATCCCAGCGTAAGTATTGATAATTGATATTATTAGAAACTGCATAACATTCCAAACGATTTCTTCACTACAAATATTCGATGCAGGTTATCTCTATCTGACCGGACTGGACGGGCAGCAAATTATTGGATACTATAAAACGTAATATTCCAGGGCTTGATTGTATGTTATGTAGATGTACCAAAAACGAGCCTTCAAATTATTTCAAAAGAAATAATTTTTCTTTTAAGAGCAAAACAAAATGATGATTTTAAAAAACAAAAGCTTAAGTTGAAATACTAATCTCTTTAAGTTAACATCTTATTATTTATTTCAACTGCCAGGTTTACAAATGCAAAGCACTACAAATATTATCTTTATCTAAAGTTAGTTCTTTTTAAACTAATTTTGCAAGTTGAATTTAATATGAATTTTTTTGTCAAGAAATTGACAGGATCGCACAAGTAAAATGTTTGTTGGTTTTATTAAAATATTTATTGAAACAATCTAATGCACTGAGAAAAATCAAATATTTAGTTTTGTTTTTCAAAAGCAACAGTATTTGCCATATTAAACCAAATTTACTTTTGTCACTATTTCGTTAAAATAAATCGTTGCGTGCAACCGAAGTTTAGTTATATCGTTTTCGGTTTTTGAACCAACACGCGGGCGACTCTGACTCCGAGTAAAACGAACACGAAAATTTTCAGAGCGAAACTACGCGATTGGGGTCCGAACTAGAGCGACCCCAGGTTGATAAAATAATGTAATGATGTGTAATGATACAACTAAGTTTACTGTTTAAATGAACCGTATTAGTTCATTTCGTATGAATCAGAGCAATTTTTCCCGCGCGAATAAACCAGAATTTCTTTTTCCTGTGGATGAAGTTTGTACGAATTTTATAAGTAAAATTTTATCTGCTTCTTTCATTTCTCTGGGAGGCTTTTCCACAATTCAACTGTATGTATTGATATTTATTATTTGTGGAAATTGCATAACGTTACATAACATTACATAAAACATTTTTTCTACAACACAAAAAATTTGATGCAGAGATTTAGATCGGACTGATGAGTTTTAAAGAAATCATTTTCTTATTAAAAATAAACAAAAATATTTTAATCTAGCGAACAAAAGCGTTAAATTAAATAACTAAATTTAAGTTCATTTATTTCAACTAAAAGTTTGTAAATTATAAGCGCTACAATTATAAACTCTGTTTATAGTTCGTACATTTAAAACTGATTTTTCATGTTGAATTTACTGTGAAATTGTTTGCCAAGATATTGACAGGAATGCACAAGTGAAATATTTGTTAGTTTTTCCTAAAATAGTGTTTGAAATAAACTAATCCACCGATAAAAAAATATTATCGTGTTTTGCCGTTTTAAGCAGCAATATTTCCTGTATCAAACCTGATTTTTAGTTGTCACTATTTCAATAAAAAAAAAATCGTTGAGAAAGACCCACATTTGGCTGTTTTTACAGTATTTTTCTCTGCGTGTAGGCCAATCTACGAGCTTGGTTACACCGTGAGAATTTTTTTCTGCCATTTTCTGTTAGTTCTTGTGGAACGGCGTTTTTGAAAACGACTTGTCACAGTAACTAAAATTTTCTGACTGACAGAAAAAAACAAATTTAGATGTCATTTGTTGTAAACGCGAATATTTTGGTGAACACTCTTAGGCTGTGAACCATTTCACGGTTAATTTTAACTTTTGGTTAAAATCTGACACTTGAGTGGTTATTTGGTGTCGAGTAGTTAAATTTGACTAAAACTGTGGCCCATTTAAAATTTGACGGATGGAAAGTTATTTGGGTTTATTTTCCACTGGAAATAATTTCAACTAAAGAATTAATATTAGAATTTTCATTGCGAGATTTTTGCAGTGTTGGAAAATAACTATCGATCTGTCAAAAAAAACCCTGCTCGAGAGCATGGGTTATTTTTTTTTTTTTTTTTCATAAATACGTTTATTTCATAGGCAATATACATAAGTTTTTCTTCGCCGTGGCATCCACAATACATAGTAGTTTAAACCTAATACATTTCGAATATCATATTAGTATGTTGGTACTCATTAGTTAATCTAAACACTGTTTTTATCAAGCGAGTTGCTATTTTAAATTACATTAAATAAAATACATTTATTTTGTACATGATCTTATAACTATTTCAGGATTGTTTGTATCAGTTCACCACTTATATTCAATATCCTATAGTTGGCTATTGGTTGAACTCATGGAAGAGAAAACAGTTTAACATAAAATAAAATTTAAATTGGAACTCCAATGGATTTAATGAAATGATAAAGAAGTTTCATGTATGGAAGGTCACGACAAGCAAGAATGTCGCGAACTGGGACATTGGATAGTCTACCTTGGGTACGCAAGGAATTTATTAGTTGAGATCTGACATCACGAAACTCCACGCATGTCCAAACAACATGGTCAATATCGCGGTAACCTTCGCCGCAAGCACAATGATTAGTCTCGGAAAGTCCAATTCGAAGGAGATGTGCATCTAACGTGTAGTGATTGGACATGAGTCTGGACATCACACGAATGAAATCTCTACTCACATCCAGTCCCCTGAACCATGCCTTTGTCGATATTTTAGGAATAATTGAGTGCATCCACCGACCCAGATCATCTTTATCCCAAGAAGCTTGCCAGCTGGCAAGTGTTCTTTGGCGAGACGCGCTATAGAATTCGTTGAAAGCAATCGGTCTCTCATAAATTTCACCCTCAATAGCACCACGTTTGGCTAAAATATCGGCTCTTTCATTGCCTGGAATGGAGCAATGAGCCGGAACCCAAACTATTGTGATTAGATAATTATTATTCAATATGTCGTTCAGACACTGTTTTATTTTACCCAAGAAAAACGGTTCATTTTTGCCAGCAGCGTTTGAGCGAATGGCTTCAATTGCACTCAGACTATCTGTGAAGAGGAAATAATGGTTTGGAGATAATGTGACGATTACATTCAAGCTATAATGAACTGCTGCTAACTCTGCTATATAAACAGATGCAGGTTCTTGAAGCTTGAATGAGGCCGAAACATTATTGTTGAACATACCAAACCCTGTCGCTTCTTCCATTCGCGATCCGTCCGTGTAAAACATTTTCTCAGAGTTAATATGCCTGAACTTACTTGAAAATATTTTTGGGATTTCCATAGAGCGTAGGTGGTCCGGGATTCCACGCACTTCGCGCTGCATGGATGTGTCGAAAAATAAAGTTGAGTCAGGTACATTTAGGAGGCTGACACGGATAGGAATATATCTTGAAGGGTTGATTTCCTGTGACATATGGTTAAAATATACTGTCATGAATTTTGTTTGAGATCGAAGCTCGACTAGTCGTTCGAAATTATTAATTACCATGGGATTCAGCACATCACATCTTATTAGCAGGCGTGATGAAAGCTCCCAAAATCGATCTTTTAATGGAAGAACTCCCGCCAGAACTTCAAGACTCATTGTATGTGTCGAATGCATGCAGCCTAAAGCAATTCGCAAACAACGGTACTGAATTCGCTCAAGTTTGATAATATGAGAATTTGCAGCGGAACGAAAACAAACGCATCCATATTCCATCACTGAAAGTATCGTTGTCTGATACAATTTTATTAGATCTTGCGGATGAGCACCCCACCAAGACCCTGTTATTGTTCGAAGAAAATTTACTCTTTGTTGGCATTTCGTTATCAGATACCTAATGTGTCCTCCCCACGTGCATTTGGAATCAAACCACACCCCGAGGTATTTGAAAGTCAAAACCTGTTCGATTATTCTTCCCATCATATGAAGCTGAAGTTGCGCGGGATCATGCTTTTTTGAAAAGACGACCAGCTCTGTTTTCTCCGCAGAGAATTCGATACCAAGATGAACAGCCCAAACGGACAATTTATCTAAGGTATCTTGCAATGGTTTTTGCAGATCAATAGCTTTGGATCCAGTAACTGAAACCACGCCATCATCTGCCAATTGTCTTAGTGTACATGGGGTTACTAGACAGCTGTCAATGTCATTCACGTAAAAATTATAGAGGAGCGGACTGAGGCATGAGCCTTGCGGGAGACCCATGTAGCTAATTCTGATTGTTGCCAAATCGCCATGTGAAAAATGCATGCGTTTCTCTGACAAAAGGTTGTGCAAATAACTATTTATAACCGCTGGGAGTCCATGTTGGTGGAGCTTGTCTGAAAGAACATCAATGGAAACTGAATCAAATGCTCCTTTAATGTCTAAAAATACAGATGCCATTTGTTGCTTTTGAGCGAAGGCAATTTGGATGTCAGACGAAAGTAATGCAAGGCAATCATTCGTCCCTTTATTTCTACGGAAGCCAAACTGAGTATCTGACAACAAACCGTTCGTCTCGACCCAAGTGTCGAGACGTCGTAGAATAATTTTTTCGAACAATTTTCTGATGCAGGACAACATCGCAATGGGTCTATATGAGTTGTGATTGGAAGCTGGTTTCCCCGGCTTTTGAATGGCGATAACTTTCACTTGTCTCCAGTCAGGTGGAACAATATTTTGCTCAAGAAACTTGTTGAACAATTCCAACAAACGTCTTTTTGCGAGGTCGGGCAGATTCTTCACCAAGTTGAATTTAATTCTGTCCAATCCAGGAGCGTTATTGTTACAAGACATGAGTGCTATGGAAAATTCCATCATTGAAAAGGGGCTATCAATGGAATCATCATTTGAAGAAGACTCCCTAACAATGCTATGCGTAGGAACGGAATCTGGACAAACTTTCCTCGCAAAATCAAATATCCATCGATTCGAGTACTCCTCACTCTCATTTCCTACGTTACGATTCCTCATTCGTCTGGCCGTATTCCAAAGAGTGCTCATTGAGGTTTCTCTTGACAAACCTTCCACAAAATGTCTCCAATAGCTGCATTTCTTAACCCGAAGTATGTTCTTGTACTTGGTTTCTAAAACCAAGAATTTTTCAAAATTCTGAGGAGTTCCTCCTCCTCGTTTTAAAAACGTCTTGAAAGCATTTTGTTTCGCGTGTTTAGCATCTGAGCACTCTTTGTCCCACCAAGGATTTGGAGGTCTTCTGTTAGACGATGGACCAAGAAATCGTTTGGTTTGGGCTTGTTCTGCGGCCTCCAGAATCGAACAAACGAGGAATTCATATTCTTCAAGTGGGGGAAGCTCTTCCATTGAAGTTAAGACACTTGAAATATTACTTTGGTATTTAATCCAGTCAATATTTTTTGTCAAATCATATGGAATATTAACTGAATTAGCAATGCCTTTGTTACTGCTAATTGAGATGATGATTGGTAAATGATCGCTACCATGTAAATCAGGAAATACTTTCCAGGTGCAATCTAGTCGAATTGAAGTCGAACAAAGAGATAAATCTAATGCACTTGGACGTGCAGGAGGTCTTGGGATCCGTGTCATGCTACCCATATTTAGTACCGTCATGCTAAAATTGTCGCAAATATTATATATTAGAGATGATCTGCTATCATTGTAAACGGAACCCCACATCATTCCGTGCGAATTGAAATCTCCTAAAATCAAACGTGGAGCAGGAAGGGCTTCGACAATTTCATTAAGCTGTCGTTGTCCAACTTGAGCTCTTGGAGGAATATATACCGAAGCAATGCAAATGTCCTTTCCTTTAATGTTTATTTGACAAGCAACAACTTCTATACTAGAAGTCGAAGGAATGTTTAATCTATAAAAGGAATAACATTTCTTAATTCCTAAAAGCACTCCACCATACGGGGAGTCTCTGTCGAGACGTATAATGTTAAAGTCATTAAAATTTAAGGCTATGTTTGATGTAAGCCATGTTTCGCACAAAGCAAATACATCACATTTTTGACTATGCAACAAAACTTTAAATGAATCAAGTTTTGGCATGATGCTTCGACAATTCCACTGCAGGACAGTGATTGAATCATTTGCGGCGGATGATAAATTATCCATCAAATGATACAAAACCTGTAAGAGCTGGCCATTGAGCTGATAACTGTTTCAAAAAAGTTCTAGCTATTGGAAGGAATGCTGTTATGATGGTCTTTAGAGGTTCAGAAATATTGAATGCAGCGAAAATCCATTCTACAATTTCCGAAAATTTCAGTAATCCTGTTGGTGAATGTGAAATGGAGCCCACTGGATTATTGTCTTTTCTTGAGCTAGTTCCTGGATTGGTTTGTGAATTTGACAAACCAGGAGGCACAGTTTTTGGTTTTAAATTTGGCTTTTTAGCTTTAACACGGGGATCTTTTTTTGAAGGTATAATTTTAGGTGTCTTTTTTGGTATTTTGTGGTTTGTTAATCTCCTCTTAACAGACCCTTGAGGAGTGACAAACGAGGTATCTTCACTATTTCCGTCAGAGTCAGATTCCTCTGGCTCCGCAAGATTTGAAAAACCGTTTTCGGTTTCCAAAGGGGAGACATGTATGACCGTTTTGAGCATTTCTGCATATGTGCGCTTAGACCGTGCTTTTAAAGAAAGCTTCATTTTGTCTTTACGCAGCTTAAATGCAGCGCACACTGAAAGATCATCATGAGGGCTTTCCCCACAATAAACACATTTTTCAACATCTTTATCGCAAAGATTATCCTTATGAGGCCCTTGACATTTGATACATTTGGACTTATTACTACAGTAAGTAGCTGTATGTCCGAATTTTTTACAGTTCGTGCAATTCATAACATGCGGTACGAAAAGCCGAACAGGAAGACGAATTTTATCGATATAGACATGGCTAGGCAATGCAGATCCGGCAAATGTTACGCGAAACGAATCTGAGGGACGATAAGACTTTTTTCCATCGACAATAGATGCTGAGTACAATTGTTTGCACTCGAGTATCTTAACTCCCTCAAGCATGGTGTTTTTAAAACGGCCAACTCCATTTTTAAGTAAATCATCTGCTGTCAGACTTGCTTCAGTCACAACACCGTCAATTTCTACCTCCTTCGATGGAATGTAAACTCGATATTCAATAGCAAATAATTTACAGGTTACAATATCGTTTGCCTGTTTCAAGTCGTTAACTACAACTCGAATTTTATCTCTATTAACCTTACAGATTTCTTTAACTTCAGAGAAATGTGATGTCAAATCCTTTGTAATTTGCATCAAGTTTAAAATCTTTTCTTTTTTTCGAAGATAGACTATCCATGGCCCAGTGGTACCCTGTGGATAATGTTTAGCCCTCGGAGTATTTAAACTTTTACTAGTATCCGGAATCGGATTCGGATGATCTTCCATGAGATCATCCATTACATTAAATTTTTTTTGTAAATTAATAATACCAAAATAAAAACTTATGTTTAGTAAAATTTCAGATATAAGAAATAAAAAATAAATTAAATTAAATCTACCTTGTAGCTGATGTCTCTGTTCCTTTATCGTGAAGAACGACGTGAAGCTCTTCCAACGATTTCCAATTGGCAGTCTTTTGCTGTTTCCAATTGGCAGTCTTCTGTCGTTTACTGCTATCTCAGTTGCTCTGCCGTCGTTGTGAACACCACTGCACTTGCTGTACCTGACCCCAGGTACAGTGCTTTTGCTCTTGGTGGCGATCAAATGCGATGCTTGCAGTGTAGCACCTCGCGATATATGCCGTCTCTTTTGATCCTACGCAGCGTACAAATTCTGGTACCTGGTAGATCAGCACTGGGTTGCTTTAGCACCTCTGTGCCTTTGCACCCCTTCGTCTTCGCACCTTTATGCGATGGCACCTCTGTGACTCGTCACTTCTATGCTCTCGCACCTCTGTGTCTCTACACCTCTGTGCGTATGAACGGGATGGCCTTCGTTGCTAGCTTTCCAGTCGGGAAACGCCCCGAATATTGCGTTTGCTATGGGCAGTTTAACTACCTGAAGCTTAGAATTGTCTCGGTAGCAGCCGTTAACTCACGAGCCAGTACAATCGAAACACAACCTCTTCGCTTGAATGGTTTTTACTGAATGAGCATGGGTTATTTTTGACAGATCAAATTAACCACTCGAGTGTCAGATTTTAACCAAAAGTTAAAATTAACCGCGAAATGGTTCACAGCCTTAGTAAAAGAAACAAATGAAAGAATTTTCTGAAATAATAACAGAATGTTGTGACTAGAAATTACGTGAATTGTTATCGGACGATCAATCGTATTGGGCAAATATAAATACGCTCCAACAACGGTGAAAAAATAGAATAGAACAGTACAATCAATGCAAAATATTGTTGTCAAACATTCGAACATTCGTTACACTTTTCGAACTAATCGATTTGGTTTGATAAGCCTTCAAAATTTTAATAAACTGACGCATCTATAATCCACTTTCAACGATATAACTAAATATATTAGAGATGGGAAACTTATCGATATTTATCGATAATATCGATATTACCACGATATCGACGATATCGATAATTCAGAGAATTGACACAAAATATCGATATTCGATATTGCAACCATGGAGTTAAGTAAAATTATAATTTCATATTATTACTTCGCTCGTGTAGTTTTTATCTATTATTAGATATTCAGGCTATGTTAAAAAATACGTAAATCAAATCTTACCTAAAATCAAAGACATCATATTAACTAGATATTCAGCTCTCACATTTCACAAACAAATCATTGGCAACATCCTTTTTAGCGAGCATGGCACCCTCAGGCGAGTCCGCATTGAATCTCATACATAGAAGTAGAAGAGAGAAATGTCAAATTCGTTTGGCGCACACTAATAATACGCGCCCATACAATTGACATGATATGTTGAATGTGATGCCGTGCATGGCGTTACTGGACTGAAGATTAATTTCGCTCCAAGCTGACAGAGTCTGCTAAAATTGACTTCCTGCACGCAACTCTTCTGAAGGGCGAACAATACTTAATGTTAAGTATTCTGTTGGCAGCGTGTATGCTAAGTATTGAGCAAGCACCAGAGAAAACAGATATTTTCTCTTATTGGGAAAATTACACAGAAATTTATTGCACAGCGTCTTTTGATAATTCTAGCAACATCAGTTGCCGCCGAAAGAGTCAATTCAACAGCGGGAAACACGGCTTGTTTGAGTCCAGGGATTTTTCAATTTTTGAAAATGTAATATGTTCGTCTGTGAACCTAGAATTAATTTTTGCAATCAAATATACTTTCTTGTTTTAATAAATTTTGATTACCCTTGTGTCAAATATCGATATTTATCGATAATATCGATATTGAATTGCGATATATTGATATTATCGATAACTGATTTTATTCGATATTTCCCATCTCTAAAATATATTATATATCAATATGAGTCACTCTTGCGATTCACAAGGGACAACTCAGTAACATTGGGGTGGCAAAAAAGGTTACTGATACATGACAGCTTTCCTAATCAGTACACTGAATCAAACAACCCCAAATATATAAAACATTTCTCCATATAACTAAAAATACAATCTATTACTGGTTTGAAAGCGAATACATCGTTAAATAAAAAATCCCTTTCGATATAAGTACATAGGAAATTTGTTTTCAATCCATAGTAAAACTCTAAATATTAACGCAGAACGAAACGAATTCATTGTATTGCTAATTTCAGAATTTTGTTCACATTTCCGTAAAAAGTACTACAAATACTTGATATTAGAAATCAATCAATCCATCCATGCACACTCAAATTTTATTGCTGAATCTCGGCGAAATAATTGCCGAGATTTGCACAGCCGCAGGCTCGGTAACCGTCTCGACATAATGTATAATTGCTGAGATTTTCGACAGTCCTGAATCCTGATCTTCAACTATTACCGAACTTGTCAGCAGCAGTTTTGCTGTTGGTTCGGCAAAAGCAATCGGGATCGAATCATGGATCACCGAGTCATCAGTAATCGAGTGTAGAAAGAATGTTGCTTCATTATTGCACGAAAACCTCATCATGAAAGCCTAGTTTAAGGAATGAGTATATTCTATTGATGTTCACTCGTGTTAAAAAAAATCGGATCCCGAAAAGAAATATCACACATAAAAACATTTGTTTCTAGTGCTCGCCCTACCTGGAAAAAGTATATATAAAAAGAACATTTTGATTTCACTTAGCTTTTCACGTACTACTGAAATCTCTTTCATTTAACAAATTCGTATATATTTTTCAGCTCCATGAGAAATGGCGACGTCCGGTGCTGTACAAAATCGATAGGTGACATTAGATGACAAGTGTCATGCCGAATTTCAGTAAAAGCTAACACACTGTTCGAAATCTCGGCAAACGAATTCGCTGATTTTGGTATATTTGTTGTTTACGGACAAGTTCAGTAACATGTTATGCCAAACTTTGGCAATAAAGTGGGCTCTACCGACATATCAGGAGTTTACAATACCGAATTTCGGTAATGAGGCCATGAGCATTACTGAGCAATCAGTAAAATTTCGTGTTGCCGATCTAATCCGGCATTTCATTATGCCGAGCTCGAGAATCGGTTGAGGTGTGTGTATTCAGGTTTATGATGATGATGATTTCCGATTCCAGTGGTATAAACAAAGATAAACTCAAGATTACAATGTCCCATACAGTCCATCAAAAAATGTTCGATCAGTGAACTTAGTAATAATGCAGTTTTGTTGACCTAACGAAGGGTCAAGCGTCATAAACATTGGAAAACGACGGTAAAATTCCATAGCAACAACACAAGTTTGGAAGGTTGTAAACATACCGCTCACAATATTTTGTTACTTCCACTTTACTGTTATGTTTACATTCACTTTAATGCCTCGTAAGATAAGAATATAACAAATCAAATAGATTCTTAGTAATAACTCTAATTGATTCTTACTTTCCTATTTCAACATCCACTCGATATGTAGCAAAATATCGCGATTTCTTTCATATTGCATCTTAAGATTAATTCTACATAAACAAACATTGTTACGACGCATGTAGCGATTCGACACCTGTTGTTTTGTTTCTAATAATAATTGAACTGCAACTTACGGTGAACCGATATCATTGAGGGGTCCAATTTGAATGGTATATGAAAAATCATAGACTATTCCATCTTGAGTTTATCTTTGGTATAAATACGCAATATCATGTCAATTCATTTTCAGAAAAGTTGAAAACCATTTTACACTTTTAAATGTAAACTTTGAACGGTTTGTTATTATGATTGTCGTGTTGGTTACGATATTTCATTTCTTTCAAGAAAACAGCACCTAATATAAAAATACTTTTAAATGTAAACTTTGAGCGGTTTGTTATTATGATTGTCGTGTTGGTTACGATATTTTATTTCTTTCGAGAAAACAGCACCTAATATAGAGAAAAGTTCCCACCTCTAAGTGGGCATCATGCTCAATTAGTTTTGACATTTCTCGGTTGATTTTAAAAAAGGGCGTATAAGCAAGTGACAGTTGCTCTTTGTTTACTTTCTCTTCTATTAATTACCAAGCGGTTTCTACGTTTATCACTCAACTGATACCCGAAACTTTCGACTTTCAAACAGAATAGTGATATCAAAGAAAATCTTTTTAATAGCGGCCCTTACACGAGTCATTAAAAATGTCATTAATAAAAAATAATATCATTTTAATGAACGTGTAATGGTGCACTAATGACAAAATTTCAAACAAATTTGAATTACATCATTAGCGGCCCTTGCACGAGCATTAAAAATGTCATTTTAAATGATGTCATTTAAATGATGTAATTCAAATTTGTTAGAAATTTCGTCATTAGTGCACCACTACACGTTCATTAAAATGATATTTTTTTTTACTAATGACATTTTTAATGACTCGTGTAAGGGCCGCTATTAGTTAGTCATCATTTAAAATGACATTTTTAATGCTCGTGTAAGGGCCGCTAATGATGTAATTCAAATTTGTTTGAAATTTCGTCATTAGTGCACCATTACACGTTCATTAAAATGATATTATTTTTTATTAATGACATTTTTAATGACTCGTGTAAGGGCCGCTATTAGTTAGTCATCATTTAAAATGACATTTTTAATGCTCGTGTAAGGGCCGCTAATCACATCACAATAATCGAAAGAGAGAGTGATTAAAGAGAAACTGTCACTCGTTTATACGCCCTAATGGAAAATCAACCGAGATTTCAGATTTTGTTGCATGCTAAACGCAAAACAAGTAACGAATATTGAATTAGTAACATTTTGCGTCGCGAGATGGTGTAACTGGAATATCTTTTACGATTTGTATTGGATTCCCTGGAGTCATCAATAATGACATATCATATTTTTGGTTAAAATGAAACACAGAGGCGCTGCTCGCTGAAACTTTCTGCGAGAGCTGTCAGTGCGGTATAAAGGTTTTGGATGAGCACATGTTTTCAACAATTTCTTATAAAAACGAGTAAATTTGAAAGAAATATCATGGCAGAAGTGGACGAAATTTGTTTTCGTTTTGTTCATTGTGCGAAAACTAACGTTTGTTTTAGAATGAAACATTACAACTTCATCCAAAAAAATTCTTCAAATGGCCGGAAACAGCTAAAATAAACTCGATTATTGAGCATTGTGGCCCCCGAGATGTTGACTTTTCCACGCATAGAAAGTTAGTTTGTTTAAAATAACGAAACAGTTAGTAGACTTTTGAATTTGATTTATGGTAATTTCAAGCTAGAATATGATGATTTCAAACCAAATTCTCTCTTCAACGTTGAACATTATTTCTGTTGGATTGTAATTAAAATTTTGGTCTAGACAAAAGTAGAGATGTTATATTGTGAGTTGAATGAACAGAACAGTTTGTACATTTTTGGTAAGTGCTAATTTTATCTGCTTATTTATTTTTCTTGGGACTGTTTTCATAATGGGCAAAAATATTAAGACTTGTCCTAACGTTTTTTTCCAATCCCCGAAACAGTTGTTAAAGTCAATTTCCGGAATACATTTCATTACCGAATTCAGATAAATTGTGTGGTAGAAGTTTGACATGTAAAATTTCCACCCATGGTGTTCGAGCATTTACTAAATACTGGTTTCATCTCAATGAGAAAAGCAAAAAAAGTGCACGCTTGGAAATGCAAAAAATAAAACTTTTCATACCTGTAGGAACATTTCAAGATTTGATGAACTGTTTGATTTTCTAATTTGCCTTGCTCCGCACGCCAGAACAAAACCCGAGCTACTTGTTGATATTTTCAACGATCGTGGCGACGATGACCTATGGGACGCTTCCAAGAGCTATTTCGATTGTTTACCAAACGGAAACCACGTGCTCGATCAAGTGCGTGAGTAAATAAATCACTCGTTCGGGGTACTGATCGTAATCCGGTTAATCGGTTTCTCCGAACCGAAATGCAACGAATGGGATTTTACTGTTTCGGAATTTCGAAATGCTCATTAAGACACCGTACGCTCGTCAGGATAGTTGTGCATTGAAGTGAGCATTTTGGTATCACAGTTGAAGAGTTTTGTGGAATTTCAAAAAAAAAGTTCATTGATATTTGGTGAATAAATTTTCCTGTTTCGTTGAGAACGGATTCAAAATGGTGCATGATATCACCATTTCAAGACTCGACAATACCACTCCGTTTGGGTTCAAACTAATTGGTGGAGCGGACTTCGATGTTCCCCTGCAGGTCGTTAAAGTGAGTTTTGAAAATGATTGGAAAAGACAAGAAAATAGTAAATTTTGAATAGTTGATAAGAAGGAAAGAAACCTAACCTAGGAAAAAAAATCGATTCTCAAAATCTACAAAAAAAAATAAACTGAAACATTTATGAGTTACGTAACGGTGATGATCCTTAAACCTTAAAATATTCAACGAATCTTTAAAAAAATACGCTTATGTTTAGGTGAACGCTTCGAAAAAGCGTTTGTTTGCATTAATCGCACGTAACGATTGAATGAATGATTTGAAATGATATTTTCACAAAAATGGTCGCCATATTGGAAAAAAACCGTCAGCTGATGGATCCCATCTGAGACAGCTTTCGATTGTAGAAAAATTCCTTGCCATCAACCGGCGACCGCCTGCAAATAAGATCGTTTCGATTGATCGTAGTGCGTAAAGTAAAAATAGATGCAATTCACATTTCTCTTCGATCGTAGATCATACCAGGAAGCATCGCCGAGGAGGTCGGCTTGCACATCGGTGACGCCGTGGTGCGTATCAACGACATACCGACCAGCAACCTCTCGTACTACGATGCCTATCAGCTGTTGGCTTGCGCTGGGAATCGATTTGTGCTCGGTATTTTAAGGTTAGTTGAACAGTGAGATGTTCTTGCGATCGGATTTGTTTTGGATGAGTCAAATTTTAGAGCTTACGAAGTACCGCCTAACCAGCGCGCTGTCAGGAAATCACCAACCGGAGAGTACATCAACACTTCACCGAAACCGTACTGGGGAACCAACACCGGTGACACGCAGACCAAGGAGGAGAGAGAAATAGAGGAAAAAATCTCCGATGTTCCAATCACGGACGAGCAGATTGCCGAGATCCTTTCCGGAGAAGCTGAAGTGCTCAAACAGCATAATGTCATTGGGTGAGTAGTTTTTGCAGTGTAGATAAGTCGATTCGATTAGTAGATATCTATTCCCGCGGTTAGCGTTAACTTCAATAAGATGATTCCGTCATCCGGAGTGTTCAAGCAGAGCGAAGTATTCAAAACGCTGAACAACGAGATGCTACAGGGAGAGGAGAAGAAACGAACGACGTTCATGCAAAGGCCGTCCCGACCTCCACCGAAGACGCGCGAAGAGCGCCTGCGCGAGTTGAATCCCCCGACGGAACGCTATCAGGTACGGATCGTGAAACAGCCGAAACCGAAGATCGCACCCGACTACAAGCCACCCAAATCACCGGTAAGTTTTGCCTAGAGAGTATCGCGTATTGGCAGTCTTCTGCTGGCGACGAACGTTTCAGTCACTGCGGACAAGTCTTTCCAATTGTTGTCGCGGAGTGTTCAAAGTTGATTGTGTACGATTTGCTCTAGGAGCCAGTTCCCGAACCAGAACCAATACCACTGTACGACGATTATCTGACTGAGCGAGCGGAAGCTGAAGTGGAAACCATCAAGACTCTAGAAGCGGAACAACCAGCCATGCCGAGCACCCCAGGTAACACAGGAAACCCCGAACCCAGCTCCGAAGACCCCTTCTACGATCCAGCCGAAAAATCCCATTCTAGTCCTTCCATTAGCTACAATGATGATAATTTAGACCCTACGACAGAAGGTGATGCTGGAATTCCTACGGTCGAGGTGGAAGAGGAACCAGAAACATCGGAAGAATTCCGGGCTCAATTGGAGAACGTCCAGAAGCAGCTGGAAGCCCTATCAAGTCTACCGAACACGATCCAAGCTACAATCGCGGCACTTACCGAACAGTTATCTACTCTGGCACAACCGAAACGAAAATCCAAATCAGTTACTCCGGGCCCAGGAGGTATTAGAATATGTTGAGATCACGTGTCTCGGGTTGCCTTTTGTGTCATTTTCATAAGAACACGAACCACTACACAGCATCACAATCACACACAGTCACAGCTTTCACAGAACGAAGACAGGGGCTACCAATTTTTGGGAGAAAGGCCAGCGTGAGACATTGTGTAACTATTTCATTTACAGAAGTGACATTGACGAACGTTGTACAAAGCACCACCGAAGCATCGTCCGAATGTACTGCGGAAGTATCGGAAACTTTTGAGGTTACCGAGTATAGTAAAACAGAAACCGAACGTGCTGAGCGCGATCAGTCCTCTAGCACTGACGAGGAAGAACATGTCGTCTACACTGACGAACAGTTGGAAAAACTGCAAGAGAAAATGAGGGACCACGACATCGAGTGGACCGACCGAAACGATAAGGTAAGTTGGGGGACTTTGGAAGTTCCTTCTCGAACCGTGAACTTAGATGATGTTACAATTCTGCTTGTCTGGAAATGCACTACACTTGCGTCATTTAACACAGAAACCGCGTTTCCAAACAGTGGACTGGGCAATCCTATCACGTAGATTTTTCATGAAGGGATACAACGAAGAGGATGTAGAATACATTACACTACCACTGAAACCCAAACCAAAACCACTGGTCAAAGCTGAAGTGACCGAAGAACAGAGACAGATTATACGCAAATATCTTTGTACACTTCAACAACAATCGGAAATACAGCCTACGACAGAATCGATAACAGAATCGACGCTGGAATCCGAACCTCCAGCACCCAAACCACAGACCATCGAAGCACAAGGAACAACCTTCTACCAAATAGCTTGAAATATTCACAACACAACATTCAGATAACAGCTCGAAAACTAAGCGAAACACAATGATTTTAACTACTGACAGAACCCTATTCCGGAGTATGGGTGGCTTGTATTCTCTAATATCTAGTATTAAGCTTAACCAACAAATCCTCAGTTTAATTGTTTCCAATCCCCGTCCTCCATTACTAATCCACACCCACCACCTACGCAGAGTTCGGAAGAATCATCTTCGGCAGCCGGTGTGGAAGGAGACACCCACACGGTCGTTCAGGATGAACTCAAAATACAGGTTGTGAAAAAGAAGAAAAAGGCCGTGAGTGCGTTCGGTCCGCTGACGCCCCAGGAACGGCCCATCTTTTTGCCCGGAGGCCGCAAATGGCGTAACGCCAAGGACGCCTTCAACGAGCAGTTCATCGCCGAGGTGATCAGCTCGCAGGCCGAACTGATCCAGGGAACTACATTGGGGTAATTAGAAGTTTGATTTGGTTAAACGTTGTTCTTTCCAGGTACCATGGGTCATCATCTTCCATCACAGTTAGTCTCAGTTTTCAATCTTCCTCATCTGACATGACTTTCGCTCATTTTATTTTCATAGGAACTTCTACGAAAGTCCTCATCTGGGATATGACGATAGGTAATTTCATAGCTTTGGTTTGTGTTTCTGTCCCTAGAACCGTATTCCCTTGGATGATCAGGGCTCGGTTCGGTGCCTAACAAGACAACTCTGTGGCTAACGTTTCAACTCTGCACTCCACGCCACATCCACTCTCGCCAACTCATCATATCACGTTTAACTAATAAATCAAAGTCATATAACCATCATTCTGTGTTTTAGGTAAAATTTTGGAACTACTACTGGGCTGAAAACAAGGCAAATAAACCCAAGGTCTATCGGTACGTATGCAGCTTCCGTGTCATCCACATCCACAAATGTAATCTGTTTCTGTATTTTCAAGAACAACTTCGAAAAAGTTCTCGAATTGTGAAGTTCTGGTTGAAAAGTTCGAACACGAGCTGTTCAAGAAGGTAAACGTTGAGGTTATATTCATCCACGCACTCTTCAGATTTTGTTTTGCTAGATCAATGTTTCCTTCCCAAAAACCGGTTCCATACTCCACCGATTACTAATCCCAGTGGTTGTGTTTTCCTTTCTATCGCCAGGGTTAACTTCCTCAAGTACCAGAAGCCAGAGAAAGACCTTAGCTTTATCAAGAACAGCGACGTTTACAAACTAGTCCACGACAAAACTCCACCGAAGTCGGGCATCGAGCTTCGTCCGGAGATGGTGCTGGCCGAGGAAGATGTGCGAAAGGTAATGCATGACGAAACCATTTTCCAACCCCGTAAATCTCGGGTGTTCTTGTTCCAAAATTGACCTCCTCATCTGTTTCATCCATCATCCGAACTTTGCCCATTGTCATCGACGATTATTCTGTGATTATTCGAAACAAAACGAAAAAAAAAAAACAACAACAACAACCCTGCACATCTCCTCCGGACCACCGCGATCCTGACCCGTAACTTCGTTTGGACCGCACACGTGCACGAATTCGTCCCCGATGACCGCATCGATTTTACCATGGCTGGGGTAAAAATAAACGGATCGATTCGAACAACAAAAAAAAACACCACGGACAGTGTGTGTCACCCTGCTGAAACAAAGTGTCATAGTTTGTACATATTGTACTGGCGACGAATGTTTTTGCAAAGTTTGCCAAAACTTTGCGAACTTATTTTTAAACCAAGCTATGGTCTGAGGATCTATTTTTTCTGCCGAATCCTTCCCCAGTTCCCAACAGCATATTGTTTGTAGAGTGTAAGAATTTTATTTCAGTAAGCTTTTCAATTTCACAATATCATTTCGGAATTAGTTATTGTTATAGAATTTCATTTTATGACTTGTTCGATAGATGATAAACGATATACCTAGCTTATTAATGCATTGTACTTATAATCGGTTAGAATTAAAATCATACAACAAATGAAACCGATCGATTATTTACCTCAATCCAAACATGCCCAAGAACATTCTACGGAGTTAGTTAAAATTACCTAACCTAATTACCCCCTCAGACTATCTGCCAAATCTTCTGCATTCCTCATGACGAATCGGCAAATTTTCCGACAATTTACCGATCTGGGTTTCTTTGGCCATCGCGGTCAGAGTTCAAAGTAAATCATATTATCACAGTATATCTTTCGAACAGAACAATGACCTTTTTCACGAAGCAGGGCATTTCTCTAAAAGACATTTATCCGAAAGACATTTTGCCGAAAAGGTAATTTATCCGAAAGCTATTTCACCGAAATATCGCATTACAATTGATTGCAAGCCTGTTTAAATTGATTTTTTTTAGTGTGATGATGCCTTTCACATGTGTAAACAATATTACTGTGGTATTTTTGAAAAAAAAAACTGCTCATAGGATAAAAACGGGTAAGTTTCGAACCAACATTTGAAGATTGTTTTCAGGTTTTTTGCAGTATCGGTCTAAATAACGGCTTGGAATTTTAAACCCCCTTCTTCCTGTAGTTCCGGGTTACCTTTTATTTGGGTCTTTCGTTTGTGAAAATCGGTTGAACCTAATAGTTGGAATAGTTTTGAGCCAAATTTAGAGGAATTTTTTCCTGTTTATTTTTTTATCATCGCTCTATACGACGGCTAAAAACTGCAAACACTCATCATCCTTTAATTCCGGAACTGGACGGTAGATTCAGTTCAAATTCAGCATCTCTATAGTGTTATCACTAATATGCCGGTCAAAATTTCGACGAACCAAAAGACAGAATATTCTTGTTTTATTTTGAATAGTTCAATTAAAAAAATGTAAATCTAAATTTTGAATTCATATTTAGCCGCCGAGTCACCATGGCTTCGGTGATTGCCATGAATTTATGTTCGTTTTATCATATTTATATAAAAAAAACACTAACAGACATTTGAACTCTGTACGATGTCTTCAGTTAAAGGATTCTTTCGGAGGAATGACTTATTTGATGAAACAGTATTCGGCGGAAAAGTCTTCGACGAAACAATATTCTGCGAAAAGGCCTCCGGCGAAATTTGGCCTTTGGTGAAATGGCCTTCGAAGAAATTGCTTTCGTTTTAATGACGCGTCCCCCTCTTTCACACCTAGAAGATCAACACGAATAATATCGATATTGTCCGCAAAGTCAAGAAGAAAAGGAATCTTTGTAATGCATTTCCAATCTATATATTAAACGACAGATTTTTGAGTACACCACACTAGTTTTGTTCACCTTTCCATTACTGATTACAGTTGGTCCATAAACTTGGCATAACTGTCGACGAATTGATGCAGCTGAAAGTCTTTTTGCGCAGAATAAGCTTTATTACAGTGCGAGTTTTACAACTAGTGGGAGTAACGAGTATCACGGATGTAGTTTACTGTACGCACAAGTAGGCAAACAGCCGCTAAACCTATGCTATACTTGAACTAGCTGCAAGAGTGGTTTAAGTACCTTAGTAGCCTTTACTTTCCGAATATGCATATAAGGTCGCATATAAGATTAATCGGTTCTGTGTAGCTTTAAGGATTATCTCGGGCGGTTTTAAATAAATAAACGAACTAAAAAACTGGATTATAATGATTTATTGAAAGTAAGCCATCATTACTTCTGAATCAAAGAGAATTCCAATTCTAATGTGTTATGTTCGGATATACTCAGACTGAATAATATCCACACTTAAAACCGATTCTCGAATCCGGCATAAGGAATTGTTTAGTAATCCTCATGATCTTTTTGGAAATTCGTTAAAGTAACACTCCGACAGCTCGGTAAAACGCATTTGTTTGCCGAAATTTGACATAATATGTATAGTGCTGAGCCTCTTAGTAATCAACAAATATATATAAAATTGTCAACTCAGAACTAATTGGCTCAAGTGGCTCGGATACAATATCTTTACTTCGGCTCTACATACTTATTTATTTTCGCTGAATCTCGGCAAAATAATTGCCGAGATTTGCACCGCCGAATGCTCGGTAATCATCTCAGCAAAAAATAAAGATGCAATCTTAAACTTGACAAACGTCAGTTATTACCGAAATTGTCAGTAAAAAGTTTACTGTTTGTTCATCGTAACCCTAGCTGAATGTTCGGCAAAAGCAACGAAGTGAAATTTATGAATTAATGATCCCTCAGCAATTAAAAGTAAACTGCAATTCGGACTAAACGCCGATTGTTGAATACGTTGATTGACATTCCGTTGAAGTTCCATCTCCTATAACGACTTCCCGACAGTTAAAGCAGGATCTGGAAGGAGTATTCTATAAATAATCAACAATGATTTGTAGTTATTTTACTTACTAGATACATATTAACTTCGATCGGTAATTATTGCTTCTTTTGAGGAGTTTTGAACTACCAAACTACCGAACATTCTCGTTCTACCGATATATCAGCACAAATGACATATTTCGAAATTTCGGCAAACGCATTTACTGATGTTGGGATAAGGGGCTGGGGTCCACTAGGAGATTGATAGTACCTATTAGCTCTCTCCGGACTGTACCAGCCTAGATGCCGTGTGGAATCCGGCAGAAAAAAATGAACCAAGAATAGATCCACTGGGTTCCTGCTTCCATGTCGTAAAAGGCGACAATTGCAGGAGTTTCTTTTTCCTTTCAATTATCAGATATTTTCAATGTTTTACTTCTGATTACTCTATTTTACTAAATCATCTCTTTATTCAATCTATCAATTTCCGTCTAGCTTCGGAGAAAAGTTTCATTAGGAATGATTTCTTCTTCCATGTTATTGATTGTCTTTCAGGATTATAAAATGAATGATAAAAATAAACCATTGCGCAAATCCGTTTATATTACAAAGTTAATAACAGAGATAACATATATCGGTATATTGAATACATAGTAAAAAACACTTGATATTAATATTTCAAACAGTAAATTAATATTTTTCTCGGTAGCCGGCTGCCCAGATCAACTAATATAACCAATGAATAATTTCAATAAATAATTAAAATAATAAAGCGGAAATAATAAAGAATCAAGACGCGCGTGAAATCTGTTGACCTTTGTTTGGTGATTTAAAATGATTTTATAATAACTGTTTGGAATATTTCAATGCAATGAATCAACTTTTTTGTCTAAATCCTATTCGCTCGTTTATTTTGTATCACGTAGTTTCATTTATAAAAACGTGCTTAATCCACCTAGCAGTGAAATGATACCTTTTTTTTTTATCAATCCGCATGTGTTTTTTTGCATGACTAAAAAAAACGCGAAAGGTAGATGCATAAACGAGTGACTGCATACTCGACAGCCGGCTGTCCGGAGTTTTGTCAATTTCGGAGATTGACTGTTTCGTGCATTATATTGCCAGCACAAAGTAACACATAAAATGATAATACTTTAAAACATTCTTGGTAGCCGGCTACCCAGAGCAATAAACACATGATAACATTATTAAAACATTTACTAACAAAGTATCCTTTCCTGTGATGCATGTGGGAATGCAGAGGATTCCTCGGTTCTTAGTAGCAACATGCATCGAACTAACAATCCTTTCCCTCCCAAGTAGATCTGCATTCGGACGTGGCCGGCGTCGGTATTGATCAGCATGCATGGTTCAATACAGTTTGCACAGTGTGAAACAATGTGTTATTCCCAAACATGTTACTTCAAAAAATCATTTTGCAATCTCAATTGGTCCAGATCAATAACGGAGTAGCAACACACGGGCGGTCTCTAATGCTAATGCTAATGCTAATGCTAAACGCATTTACTGATGTTGGGATAATTGGTAATCACCGATCACCGAATCACCGAGTACAAGATCTTTCCAAATCTCGGCAAAAAAGATGCACTATGTCGAAAAATCAGTAAATCTACTGAACGAATCTCGAAAAACATAATATTGATCACTGAGCAAAACTGTGTGCTGCCGATCTGCCTTGACATTTTACTCTACCGAGCATGAGAATTGGTTTTAAGTGTGTACACACTAAATTATTATAAAAGGGTTTCAGCGAAATTTTGCTGGAGTTTGCGAGCTGAAATTTCAGTAAATATTTCCAGCAAAATTTGTTGGCTAAAGTTTCAGCAATTCATAACTGTCAAAATTTCATTGGAAAATGAGTAAATTTTTGATGACCAATGCAGAAATTGATTTCCGCATTTTACTAAAATTTCAGTAATTACAATGTATTCAACGATCGCTTTGGTGTTCATTGCTTATTACTGCATTTACCGCAAACGATGTTTTACTGAATTAGTTACAGCAAATCATTTTGCTAAACAAAATACGAAAATTTGCTATGTAAGAAGCAATACCGCAGAAAAAATAGTTTGACAATTGTACAATACTGCTGTTATAGCGTCGCAAAAACTCGAAGCGAATACACCTAATTTCATCTCACCCTTAAAGTCAATCTTTCGAACAGAGACAGCAGATTTTCTTCTAGCTAATGGTTTTCGTATATGAGATGACTACTGGAGTTAAAATGAATGGAGAAACCATTACCCTATAATTTTTAATGTCTGCTTATTTCCAAGTAGAGCCGTTGAGGAGCACTAGAATCTGTGATAATTATGTCATACAGTGTTAAAGCCAAATTCTTTCAAGGCTCGATTACTGATAACTCGGCAATTTATGATTCAATCCTGATCGCTTCTACCGAACAAACAGTCAACTTCCTGTCGGCAAGTTTATCAATAATTGACAGTGAACAAAGGATTACCGATATTCTATTATACATTTTGCCGTGGCAACTTGGCTGTGCAAATCCCCGCACTTTTTGCCAAGATTCTGTAATAATATTCAAACGTTTGTATTTTCCCGCAGTTTGCAATCCTTATTGGGCCTGTCCCTAGTTGATCTTATAAATATCAAACAAAGTATAAATACAGTTAGTTCGGTACGAATTTAAATGCGCTCAATTTACGTCTCTGTCATCATCGAACTTTGTTACTGACGGCTTATAATAGAAAAATGAATTAAAAATCTGTCCTCAATTGACAAAAGAAATATATGAAATAAGGAAAACTACTAGAAATAACTTTACGAAACCCTTTTCATGACAGTATTACTGACGAATTGCCACATGAGAAAAGGTAATAAGGGGGGCGCGGACGAATTGTGCTGGGGTGCCGTGTGGAATCCGGCGGAAAAAAATGAGCCAAGAATAGATCCACTGGGTTTCTGCTTCCATGTCGTAAAAGGCGACAATTGCTGGAGTTTCTTTTTCCTTTTGTTATCAGATGTTTCACTTCTGATTACTCTATTTTACTAAATTATCTCTTCATTCAACCTATCAATTTCCGTCTAGATTCGGAGAAAAGTTTTTTTTTGAATGTTTTCTTCTTCCATGTTTTTGATTGTCTTTCAGGATTTTGAATTGAATGATAAAAATCAACTATTGCGCAAATCCGTTGATTATTTTGTGATTTAAAAGATTTTATAACAACTGTTTAGAATATGTCAATGCAATGAATCAACTATTTTGTCTTAATCCTATTCACTCGTTTATTTTGTATCACGTAATTTCATTTATAAAAATTAGGGAAGTTTTTTTTCTTTACGCGATAGTATTGCCAATTTTTCTTCAGTTTCCTCGAATAAGAGCTGTGAAACAAGACTTCCCGGGTCTTCAATATATGATATTGTTGAAACGTTCACTCGGGAAGTCAGTGAGTTTAGTGGTGCATCCGAGCATCTTGAAACCGGAACATACTGAGTCGCGCGAGAATAATACCATTACTGAAATTTTTACTAACAAATATCTTTCTCCCGCGCCACTTGTGGAGTGCGCAGTAGTATATACGGCCTCCAGCAACAACAAGTGTTGGACTAACATCCCTTCCCATTCCTTAGACGATCTACGTTCGGGCCTGGCCGGCGCCGGTACTGATCAATGAATTCTGGGGTTACCAGAAGATGTACATTGAAGGATGATTTACTAGTCCCAGGTTGGATCATCTAGAAATTCCCTGTACAATTTCAGCTAATCCCGATCATTAACGGAGTAGCAAGCAGGGGTGGTCGCTCAAGCTCAAGCTCAATTTTGTCCTGCCATTTAAGATTCTACTCACAATCTCTGGAAAACAGCAATTGTTGAAAAACGCTAAAGCAGTTTCCTCCGTTACTGCTTGATGAATCTTCAAGAGAAAAACAACATTTTGTTTAGAAAAATGTTTTAAGCGAATTGATATTTCTCTTTTGAATTTTCGCTCAATGACTGCAAAGAAAACTGCTTTTGCGTTTTGCAATAATGGCCGTTTTTCTACACACTAAATTTATCTTTCGATGTTCAGTAATTATTTTTACTGTAATGAATTCAACGGCTGAAAGCGAAAATCGGATAAGCGCAATTTGGTTTGGAAACCCCAGTTAAGTATTTTTGAATGCAAAAAGCGGATAAAAATATTGAGAGCACAAACCGGACATGGTTTTTGCAATGCAAGATTGTTTAAAGACATTTTTTTTTGCATGAACCGGACAGAAAAACTTTAAATGCAAAAACCAGACAAAAACTTAACAGGTTCTTCCAAAACAAATGTATTTATCCGGTTTTTGCATTCAAAGTTTTTACAAACAAACCATGCTTCGTCCACTACGATAGTCGGTTAAAACTTTGGAAGTAAAAACCAGATAAATACATTTGTTTTGGAAGAAACGGTTAAATTTTTGTCCGGTTTTTTTGCAAAAAAGATGTCTTTAAACGATTCTTGCATTGCATAGTCCATGTCCGGTTTTTGCTCTCAATGTTTTTATCCGGTTTTTGCATTCAAAAACACTTAAACGGGGTTTTCAAACTAAGTTGCACTTATCCGACTTTTGCATTCAGTCGTTCAATTGTAGAACATTATTTTCACCGGATGAACTGTAGAATTTATTTTACTGACAGAATCTGATACCTTTAAATGTCATTCCTGTTTCCTAATTCAGTAAAAGATTAATCGAATTGCAGTGAATCAATTAATAATAATGAATAACTTCAGTAAACATTACTGACTACTTCGGTTAGAATTATATCTGTCAAATTAATTTATTTTCAGAAGTGAAAAAGTTAAAACTTAGTGTAGCATCGAGTAAACTGTACGTGAAACGCTCAAGTCGTTATAATTGCTGTAATTTCCTGATGGTAAGTAAGGTATTCAGCATATAAACTGTTGATGCAGCCTAAAGCAAAGATAAACTCAAGATGGAGTAGTCTGCGATTTCTTATGTAAAATTTGAATAGGACCCCTCGATGAGCTCGGTTCACTGTCAGTTTCAGTCTTTTGAAGCGAAACAACAAGCGTCTTAACGCTAGATGCGTCGTAGCTATGACAATGATTGTTTATGTTTGGAAAAATAATACATTGCAGTATGAACGATATTGCACAATTTTGCCTTATATCTAGTGATTATTACAAAAAGAAAGAAAAAACTACTTAGAACCATTGCCTAGATATTATTTAGTTTGTTATTGCCTCATTCCATGAAGCATTAAAGTCAGTTGTGGCAAGAAATCATTATGAGCTGCATGTAAACAAATGTTTGATTCCTTCCTAACTTGTATTGTTTCCATGGCATTTTGTCAATAAAATTACTTTATTACGGAACCAACTGGTTCAAGATTACTGACCCAACATTTTTCAATGAATCGTATGGGACATTGTAGTTTTGAGTTTATTTTTGCCAAAAGTTTATATTTCAGCTCTCTACTAAAATGGCTGGTGATGACATACTTTACGCTACCGTCCACAATTATCAATGATATGGATCGTAATTATAATATTAGTATAAATCATTATTGAATAGTAAGTACATAATACAGTAATAATAAATAATTTGACTTATTGGACGAAAATTCGAGTTATTTTTAATTTATTCCGCGGGTTCCTGAAAAATTTACCGAAAAACGTTAAAAATTCACGATGTTCATTTACGGATTATTTGTAAGTTTCATCGAACGTCGGTAATGAATGACGAGCAAGTCAGTATAATTATGAAACTTTTATTGAACTTATTACTGAATGTTCAGTTGCTTGAAAGCCTGTAAAATTTTACCGACGTCAGTAAATATGATTTGGTGTGTACACACTTAGAAAATTTCGCAGAATTCGGTAATTTTTTACCGAATTTTCAACAGCTGAACCTTCGGTAATCAGTTCGGTAATTAAATTGATTACCAATCGTTCGGTAATTGCTGAACTGTCAAACAACTACCGTACACTGTAAACCAATTGGATCTAACTGATTGTTCGGTAATTTATTGTTTGTTTGTTTTCCTTTGGTTAAAATTCTGGAATTATGAGCGCTTTCCAAAACACTGCACAATCCGTCGACTTCACCAGCAATTACCCTCAAATTTGTGTAGGCAGCAAGTTAACAAGTGATACAAAATTATTTTCTGCCTATAAGTAAACAAAAAGCTTTTAGTGGTTCAAATGTTTTAAAAACTTTTGCACCTGTACCTCAATCCATTCGATTCGAACTCTTCAAGATTTTTTTGTTTGGTTAATAAAAAGACACTTACTAAAAACTGTTCGACAGTTAGTTTCATGACAATCAGTTTTCACAGAAGTTCGGTTATTGGAAGATAACTTTACCATACGGACAGTATGGTTTTTACCGTACTCGGCAACTATTCAGATTTACCGTATGAATTGTATATCTATTTACAAAATTCTGTAATGAAAATTTACGTAAGACTGATCGTCCAGTAAAAATTTGCATAATTATTGTAAAAGAAAACTCATGTACCGAAATATCGGTCATTTCTATAGATTACCGAAATTTCTCGTCAAAAATATTACCGAACAAAGGAATTGAATCTTAGTGTGTAAGCTTGTAAATTGGCCCCTAATATGCTAACTTGTTTTGCTAAAGTTTAGATATGGATAGTCAAGTACAACAAATAATTCAGTCGGTTCTGATCAAAGCTTTCAATAAATTATTCTACCCTTCAAATTAGATGAGCTTGAAAGGCAAGGAAACACTAGAGATGAACCTTCATTTGTTCAAGCCACTTGCAAATTGGCCCTATTCTATTTATGGCGGCATGGCTTTGGCGCCGAAGTTAACCTCGAACTTTCGATACAAGCATCGATTAGCGTCGTAATCACAAATTAGCATTGCTTAGCAATGCAAGTGCATTGTGTCTGATGATGGGCGAGGATGACGAAAGCAATCACAACGATATCACGTTGTTTACGCTTTAGAGAAAAAAAAATGATTTGACAATTTGTTTTTATCGAACAATCATGAACTGGTAGACGTGAATCGAAATAAGAACAAAGCATCACCAGTATAGATAGTATCTATCTATTTTAGAAGACGATGACAAATGCGCTATCGAAGGAAGGAGAAATTGTCTTAACCTTTCTCTTCGCTTTCAATCCACTCATTGGCAACTATTGTAGATTGTTATTGACTACAAACCTGGGTAGATACGATAGAAACAGAACTGATTGGCGGTAATCTTAATCGATCAGTGTTTCGAACCGAAATCATCAGAATGTTGCTCAAACCATCAATTCCCGGTGAAGAACGGATTTCAAATTTTTAGAATCGTAGCATGCGTGTATTGAACGTCACATGTCATGTTGGACGTATGAAGCCTTTTCTTCTACAGCATGCTATGATTTTTGAAGAGGTTTGTAGTGTTCGTGCCATTTGAGCCAATTTGTTCTGATTCCTGATGCTCAAAGTCTCAGTCAGTCAGCTAATTTTTCGAATCGACACGGTTTAGAGTCCTGCATCATCGTGCTCGCACGGTATTCAAAAACGATGACTGCAACCATCCGATTGGGAAGCATACTCATCTATGCAATGCGAAGGCGACGTTCGGGTATCCGGCCGGATATGCCGAAGATGCTTGACAACCTCAACGTTGGTTCGTATTCCCTTTCGATTTCGTACCGGGTGACATTGAGTAATCGGTATTTTAAAGCTATCTTCGATTGTTTGATAAATTTTATTCAAGTGACAACCCGCGGAAGAAGTGCATCCTCGTAGACATCCGATCTAGTGTGCGCTTTCGAAAGTAGTTCAGTAGGATAATTGCTGCGGGGCCAAGATGGACGTTCCATTGGATGCGCAGGAGCTTGCGTTGCCACCGATCGAATCATTCAAAAACTGTCAGTACCATGTTCGAGTTAGTGGAACAACGTTCCTGGACAAGAGGGTTATGTCCTTCGTGGACAATTTGTGGGGCTTCGAGGTAACGGGCGGAACTGACCAGTTCGAACCGCTGACGGTGATCACGGTCAAACGGGAAGGTTTGGCCAGACGAGCCGGTATTCGAGTCAATGATGTTATAACCAAAATTAACGACACCTATGCGGACAAGTTGACGCTAGCGCAGGCACAGGAATTAATTGCGGAATCCGGAAGAACGGTGAAAATCTTCGTTAGCGGGTAAACAGTTCGGTTGATTCTAATATGGTGCAATCAATCAACTTTTTAATATGTATTTCAGTGATGTTGAGGAAGAAAGCGAAGATGAAATGACCGTAGATTTCTGGTTCAAACCTGGTAAGTGATAGTGATAGAAAAGACAACATTCATTTACGTGTTTCAGATAACGTATCATATGGACGATCATTATCAAACATGCTAACTACGAAACTGAAACCATTGTGATTCGGGATCAGGTGCACTCTCTGTTGTTTCTCTCTATCTTTCATCCGACCCCACGAGACAATCTCATCCTTTCTACGTCCTATCCCATCCCACCTCCATGTAGCACATTTTGGAACAGTGTTCCACACTTGTTGATCGAAAGATGGTTTCTTCTCTTCAGTAAATGAAGCCGATCGAGCCATGCTAGACTGGGAAGCACGACTACGGGCAAACCGAAACGTAAGTACCTAGCAGTAGAATGAAACTGTTCCGGAAATACTTACCCGAAACCTTATCCTATAGCCGGACAAGTGGAACGGACTTTGGCCGTGGAATGATCGCCGGAAGGTAATCTACAAGTAAGTAATCAAGGCTGTTAGCAAGCGGAAGTAAACTGAAGGTCATTTTTTCGAAATTCCAAGGGAATCGAACTGCTACATGGTACCGAGTGTGGCCGAAGACAAACGGGAACGGGAAATGAAACTGCGCGTTTCCGAAGCAGACTACAAGAAACACCTGGCACGCGAGAAGGAGGAAGCGGAACGGAAAGCACAAGAGCTGCAACAGGAGAAGGCCAGACAGGCCGAGGAAGAGCGACGAGCCGAGGAGGAAGCATTTTTCGCCCGAATTGAGGCTGAACAGAAGCGGCTGGAGCAACAGAATCCACAACAAATCGCCGAAACCGATCAGTATATTGAAGAACTAATGCAACAGGAAGAGTTAATAACGGGCGGTGGTGGTGACGTGGAAGA